>NC_138039.1:2108115-2205615 GCF_964106645.2 Podarcis pityusensis | reverse complement strand
CTATGAGCCCAAGTGTTTCCCCCAACGAACATGCAAACAGCACCTGCAGGATCCGGCCAACGGCCCATCTACTGCAACATCACTGGAGGTTTCATGGAGAGGTTGGATGGTCTTGGATGCTTTGGTTGAGATTCCTGCACGGCGGGGGGTGGACTAGATGACTCGCGGGACCCCTTCCAACTCTACGATTTTATGAACCTGTGGCCAATCAGATGGCCCAGTGAGAAACCCACAAGCAGGAGCTGAGATCAACAGCCCTCTCCCCACCTGTGGTTTCCCCCAGCTGGTATTTGAAAACATTGCTGCTTCCAGGGCATAGCCATAGCTAGCAGTCATTGATAGCTTTACCCTCCTCCATGTCTAACTCTCTTTTAAATCCATCCTAGTTCATCACTGCTTCCTGCAGCAAGGAGTTCCAAAGTTTAACACTGTGCTGCATGAAAAGGGGCTTCCTTTTTATCTGTCCTTCCAACTTTCGGCTTCATTGAATGCCTACGAGTTCCAGTGTTATATGGGGGGGGGGCTTTTCTCTATCCATTTTCTCCATGCTAGGCAAAAATTTTTTTTAATAAACTTTCATTATGCCACATCTGACTCACCTCTACAGATGTACATGGAGGATGAAGCAGGCTTTTTCTCTGTCGCTCCAGAGGACAGGCCTAGAGCCGAGAGGCAGAGATCGATGGGAAGCAGATTTTAGCTAAACACCGGGGGGGGGGGCGCACTTGGGAATGGCAAGTACTGTTTAGGGAAGCCCTGTTTAGGGAAGTTTTTAATGTTTCATGTTTTATCACTTTATTATTATTATTATTATTATTACAGTGGTACCTTGGGTTACAGACGCTTCAGGATACAGACTCCGCTAACCCAGAAATAGTACCTCCGATTAAGAACTTTGCTTCAGAATGAGAACAAAAATCGTGCGGCGGCAGCGGGAGGCCCCATTAGCTAAAGTGGTACCTCTGGTTAAGAACAGTTTCAGGTTAACAACGGACCTCCAGAATGAATTAAGTTTTTAACCTGAGGTACCACTGTATTAATATTAATATTCTTTTCGGAGCAGCCCAGAATGGCTGGGGAAACCCAGCCAGATGGGCGGGGTATAAATATTATATTATTATTATTATTATTATTATTATTATTACTGTTTGATGGTGGAAAGGCCTTGCCTTGGGGCGATCAGCTCTCCTTTGCTGGCAGCTTTTAAGGAGATGTTGGATGCCGTTCCTAGCAACACTCCCCATTACAGAACTATTAAAAGTTGCAGAAACGCTGCAACCCCCAAACACACACACTTAGCCAGAGCCAGAGCTGCGGGGGTGGGGGAGGCTAGCTGGGTTTTTTGCCCCAGTGAAGCCTCTAGAGGGGCACCGCTGAGGCTCCCAGCCTGTGTGTGTATGTATGCGAATACAGGTGGAGGGTATGTCAAACTGGGTCTTTGACCCGGTTGAAATAAAGCCTAGTTTCACCCCTGACTTAGCATCATCTAGCCCCCCTACCAGGCAGCTCTATCCAAGCCCTTCTCTCAGCACACCTGTGTCATCAAGGACATATGCTAGCCTACCTTGCAAGGCTGTTCTGAAGAAAACAACTCCATCAATATAACCCGACGTTCCTCTAATGCTCTCTAAGACAGCCATCCTAAGAGCATCTACCAGGAAGTCCTGCTGGGTTTATGTATTGCTTGATGTGCTATCATTGTAAACCGCTGTGGTTGTTTTGGGGTTTAAAAATAAATAAATAGCGGTATATAAATGTTTTATTATATAATAATACGTATTATATACGTATTATATAATAATACGTATTAAATTGAGGAGAGGGTGACTTACTTCTGAGCAAAGATTCTTGGGATTGCAGGAAAGAGAGACCTCACCGAGAAGTCAAAGCTAAGACCGCATTTCTCCCTTACAGGGGAGCCAGCGCCTTGCACCTAGCAGGGCTTACTCCCGAGGAGACGTTTACCTGGCGTATCTGGTCTTCTGGAAATCCAGGAGGCTGGACACGAACATCTTTTTAATTCCATCAGAATCCAGCTTGGGCGATGTTGGAAGAAGAGGAGGAGGAGGAGGATGGCGGCCCAGGGCAGGAGTGATGGAGGAGGCGATAGGGAGAGACCCCCGTCCTCGGATCCTCGGTGTCCCGCGAGGGGGTCCCGGGTGGTCCCAGCCACGAAGAGGCAGCCTCCCTCCGGAGCAGGCAGCCCAAGGAACTTCATCCGCTCCTCTGCCTGAGCTGGTCGGGAGCAAAAAATGAATGCCCCCCACAAATGAAATCTCACTTCTTCGCGTCTCCCAAAGCCAGGCAGGCGATCTTGGTTTTCAGAGGGGGTTTAATTTTTTATCATTAAAAAAAGAGGAGGAAGGGGGGCAGAAATCCTGGCCATTCTGGGTCCCTCTCTCCTGCAGCCCTGTTGCGCAGGGGGGAGAAGCAGCCGGCACCCCGTCTGGAGAGGCTCGGGAGCTCAAGAGCGCATCCAACAGGCGGAGTTGGAGCGAGGAGGAGGCGAGCGAAGGAGCCGCGCGCTGAGTCGTGATCGCGAAATAACAAGATGATTAGCGCTCTGGAGGAGGGAAGAGAGGGAGGAGGAGGAGGAGGAGGAGAGAGGGAGGAAGGATAGATGGATGGATGGAGGGGAGATGGAGGGGAGGGAGGGAAGGAGGGAAGGAAGGAGGGACCCCCGGGGCTCCAAGTGGCCGGAGCAACCGGTCCCCAAGCCGCCTGTTGGATCCCAATCGGCATGAGCAAGGGAGCTATAAATAAAGGCAGCCCCGGTGATATAGTGCGCGCCCGCGGATCAAATAGCAGCGGATTTGGATTAATAAGGGCAGAGCCGAACTGCGCGCGCTGGCAGCTCGTCCGACCGTACAGCTGAAAGCGCAGGGCTTTGCCCCGCCTCGCCAAGAATCCTGGGAACCATGGTTTCTTAAGGGTGTTGGAAGTTCTAGTTTGGGGGGAGGGGGTCCTTACTCCCAATATCCTTAACAAGAAACAGTTCCCAGGATTCTCTGGGGGATCCTCCCCCCAGAACTACAACTCCCAGCATCTCCAACAAACTGCACTACCCAGGATTCTCTCGAGAGAAGCTGTGCTGTTGTTGTTGTTTAGTCGTTTAGTCGTGTCCGCCTCTTCGTGACCCCCTGGACTAGAGCACGCCAGGCCCTCCTGTCTTCCACTGCCTCCCGCAGTTTGGTCAAACTCATGCTGGTAGCTTCGAGAACACTGTCCCACCATCTCATCCTCTGTCGTCCCCTTCTCCTTGGGCCCTCCATCAGTGGCGTAGTGTGGGTTGTCAGCACCCGGGGCAAGGCAAGTAATTTGCGCCCCCTAACCTGTGGATTTGCGCCCCCTAACCCGTGGATTTGCGCTCCCTAACCCTAACCCCCAGATGTTGCGCCCGGTGCGGCTGGCCCCCCCTGCACCCCCCACGCTACGCCACTGCCCTCCATCTTTCCCACCATCAGAGTCTTTTCCAGGGAGTCTTCTCTTCTCATGAGGTGGCCAAAGTATTGGAGCCTCAGCTTCAGGATCTGTCCTTCCAGTGAGCACTCAGGGCTGATTTCCTTCAGAATGGATACATTTGATCTTCTTGCAGTCCATGGGACTCTCAAGAGTCTCCTCCAGCACCACAATTCAAAAGCATCAATTCTTTGGCGATCAGCTTTCTTTATGGTCCAGCTCTCACTTCCATACATCACTACTGGGAAAACCATAGCTTGAACTATACGGGCCTTTGGCAAGGTGATGTCTCTGCTTTGGTGTGCCTTAAATGTAGAGTGAGTGTCTGCTTTTAAAGCACACGGTCCCCCCCCCTCCCAAAAAATAATAATCTTGGAAACTGGCTTGTTGGGGATGTTGGGAGTTGTAGTTCTGTGGAAGCAACTTACAGTCCCTAACTCACTGGGGGTTTGAGACGCATCAGCTACCCTCACCTGTCAAAACCAACCCAAATTGTTTATCTGGGTGTGGCAGCTGTCACATGCTGACAGCTTCTAGGAGCCACAGGTGAGAGCTGAGCGCAGGTTGGGGACCAAAGGCGGACAGACTACCCCAGGAGGAGCATGATGTGTCCCCCACCAGAGGTGGCACCCCTCTTTCTGAACGCCAGTGGCTGGAAGCCACAGCAGGCGAGAGTTGCTCTCGTGCTCGAATTTTGCATGCTGGTTTCCCACAAGCAACTGTTCATATATATATATATTAAAAATATATATATATTAACAATTTAAATGTAACAAATTATCAAAGCAAATCATCTTCATTATTTCCCCCCATTATTCCCCCCCCTCCACCTCCTCCACAACCCCTCCCTCCCTCCCCCTCTAAGACTTCCTTCAGCTCCTCTCTCTGATTTCTCAACCTATATTAATTTCTGCATATTGTAAAATTGTACACATCCTTATATTATCTGTCTACTATGTTAACCCTCAATAAATTTGTGTATGTTTATTCAAAACCTGCCAAGGAGTCCAGTTCATTTTGTTGTCTTTTAAAATAATTTGTAAAAGGCTCCCGGTCTTCTTTCAAGTCACAGTTGTCCTTGTCTTGCAATTTGCATGTCAGTTTAGCCAGTTCTGCATAGTTCTTCAATTTCTCTTGCCACTGTTCTTTCATCGGGGTTTCCTCATTCTTCCATCCTTGTGCAATCAAGACTCTTGCCGCTGCCCACAAGCAACTGTTCAGCCACTGTGAGAACAGGATGCTGGACAGTGGAATTTGCTGCCAAGGAGTGTGGTGGAGTCTCCTTCTTTGGAGGTCTTTAAGCAGAGGCTTGACAACCATATGTCAGGAGTGCTCTGATGGTGTTTCCTGCTTGGCAGGGGGTTGGACTCGATGGCCCTTGTGGTCTCTTCCAACTCTATGATTATATGATTCTATGACTAGATGGGCCATGGGCCTGATCCGGCAGGACCTTCTTGTGTTCTTACGGAGTGGATCATTTTGGCCTAATGATCTGGGCTGTCCAACGGGGGACCACAGATTGCTTTGGGAGGCGGCAATGGAGATATGGAAGTAGAAGCTGGATAGCTGTCTCTCGGGGGTGGAGGAGTTGCAAGGCCTCTTTGCAACTCTCTGAAATTCTGGCTGTTCTGGATTTGGCATGGCTTTCACTGATGTGGACAATGCATCAGAAAGCCTTAAAAGGCTTGTGCAGCATGCATTGATTGTTTATTTACCATCGTCAAACGTGCATCTTTTAAATGTTATTAGTATTAGAGCGGCTGGGGGCAACCCAGCCAGGTTGGTGGGGTATAAATAATAAAATTATTACTGCTATTACTACTACTACTACTACTACTAGTAGTAGTAGTACATTTACCGTATTTTTTGCTGTATAAGACGCACCAGACCATAAGACACACCTAGTTTTTGGAGGAGGAAAACAAGGGAAAAAATATTCTGAATCCCAGAAGCCAGAACAGCAAGAGGGATCGCTGCGCAGTGCTCCCTCTTGCTGTTCTGGCTTCTGGGATAGCTGCACAGCCTGCATTCGCTCCATAAGACACACACACATTTCCCCTTACTTTTAAGGAGGGGAAAAGTGCATCTTATAGAGTGAAAAATACGGTATATACTGCCTTTCCTCCAAGGGAACATGGGGCATAGTGTATGGTTACCAGGCATTCCCGTTTCCCGGGGACAGTCCCCAGATTCACAAATCTGTCCCCGGACAAAATCCGTCCCCAGAATGTCCCCAGATTTCATTTAATGTCCCCGGATTTATATTTTAAGTGTTGTAGATTTATCAGTAGGGAATGAAAATTGCGTGATTGCTTCAACGGCACAAGACACATCATATGGGGACTTCCGGTGAGGCAGAATGGGGGGTGCCACTGCCGGGAGGGGGGGGGACTGGGGACGCCCGGCACATCAACTGGGGGAACCGCTGACACACACACCCCACAACCCAAATCGAGCCGGGAGCGAGAGAACCCAGCCACCTGGCCGACTGCCCAGCGGTGCTCCAGAGCCATGAAAACCCCGGAGCCAACGCAGGGAGGAGGAGGAGAGGAGAAGGAAGAGAGAGAAAGAGGAAGGGGAAAAAAGAGGGGAGCCCCGACCTTGCTGCTCCGCTGCCACTGAGGAGAGGTAGGAGAGCACCCGGAGGGCAAGGACACGTGGCCGAGCCCAGGCCCGACCCGAACCTACTCCACAGTGACTAGCGCTCCAAGAGAGCAGGCCAGGGCCCAGAGGAAGGCCGTGTGACAGAGGAGATGACAGAAGAGAAGATATTACTTCTTTTAAAAATGTTAAATATCTTTAAAAAAATATATCTTTTTTTTTTTTTAAGTGTCCCTGGATTCTTTGAAAAAAATCTGGTAACCTTGGCCTAGTGAGGGCATTTGGACCCAGTTTTCCTGCCTACTTCCAAAAAAACACCCCTCTGGCCTGAGCACCAGAGTGCAGAATGTTCATAGTTCTGCACTCAAGCCACATTTCCTCTATCCTGTCTTTCCCCGCCAGCTTATATTCTACCCTTACACAGCGGTGGATGCACTCCAATTGAATCCACTGGAGGTTTTGCACTCCAGCTTGCTCTCTCCTTTTGCTCCAGTACCCTTCCAAAGGGGGGGGGGAGCTGTGAAGCAAAACATTCAGGGTATGAAGCTCAGAAAGCTTCCTCCCTCCCCTCTCCCCCCCTTTTTTTGGATCCATCACTTCTGGGAGCAATACGGCCTGGCTCTCTCAGCCTCCTTCCAGGCTGCTCAACAGTGCGTGAGCCATCCCGGGAAAAAACAGCACAATACAGAATGGCTGAGAACATAGTGGTGAGAGGAGAGGAGGAGAAAGCCGCTTCCATTCATTCAGCAAAACAAAAAAGCAACAAAAACAGGTCAGCTTTCTCTTGGCACATTCGGCAGCAACCACTTTCCCAGGCAAGGGCTTCTGCTCTCACAGGAAAACAGGGTTGCAGATCACAGAGGCTCCAATATTTGCTCTTGAGCGCAGACAGTCCCTCGTTTTTGATCCCTTGCAAATCATCCCGTGGACTGTGTCCCTACATTTTTCTCTCCCCCCCCCCCTAATTTTGTATTCATTTTATAACACAAATAAAAAACACAAACAGAAAAGACAAACAATACGAACAAATTCTTGTCATATCCTTATTTTTCTAAACATTGTTAAGCGGGCTTCCCCAAGCCCAACTATCTGATTTTCATTATACTTCATCTTTAGCAGTTTACATATATCATAATTTCTAACCATTTTTTAATCATGCTTACTTTTACCATAAAAATCTTCACATTTTATCACTTACAAATAATACTATTTTAAAATACACTGTCTTCTACTTCTAACCCTACAGCCTATATCCACTTCCAAAGCTATTCTAAGATTTAAATATTAACATATTTTTTCAAATATTCCTTAAACTTCTTCCAGTCTTCTTCCACCGTCTCTTCTCTCTGGTCTCGGAGTCTCCCATTCTCTGAAAATCTTTAAGTGAAGCGAGGTACCAAACTTTGTACGATGAAAGACAAGCTGTGAAGCTTTGTGTATTCAGCAAATACGATGTCCAACACTGAACAGTGATTCCGGATATTGACTACCGTTTCGTATAATTCTTCATCAGCATGGTGGGAGGATATAGAATTGCTTCATAAACTCATCTTATATCGAATGAATGTATGTAAATGAAAATATTAAATGCTGTGGAACAGTGCTCATGTAAGTCTGGTACCTCGCTTCATTTAAAGATTTTCAGAGACTTTGAGACTAAAGATTTCATTTTGTACTTGTTATGGTTTGAAGGAATTCTAGAGTGGCTGGGGAAACCCAGCCAGATGGGCGGGGTATAAATAATAAATTATTATTATTATTATTATTATTATTATTATTATTATTATTATTATCTATTGCATATGTACATGGTCAACCTTGGAGAGGTGCTTCTTGTCAGTACAGTGGTACCTTAGGTTACATACGCTTCAGGTTACATACGCTTCAGGTTACAGACTCCGCTAACCCAGAAATAGTGCTTCAGGTTAAGAACTTTGCTTCAGGATAAGAACAGAAATCAGGCTCTGGCGGCGCGGCGGCAGCAGGAGGCCCCATTAGCTAAAGTGGTGCTTCAGGTTAAGAACAGTTTCAGGTTAAGTACGGACCTCCGGAACGAATTAAGTACTTAACCCGAGGTACCACTGTATAATCAATATAGAGTTCAAAGGAGCAACAGCCCAAGACTCAGTGCAAGGCAGCCAGCAGTTTTCTGATAAGACGCCCTGAGCAGAAACAGCAGTTTTCTTAATGCTGCGCTGGTTATTATTTAAAAAATACCCTGCTCCTTTGGCTACTCTTCTCCCAACATGACCTCCTTCCTCCCTGCCGAGTTCCTTAATGACACTAAATCTTATGTTGGTTTTTGCGGTGCAGTTTTGCGCTGAGTGTTAAGCACACTGTTAAGACTTCCAAATTAATTTCACTCTTGGCGTCGGCAGGATTTAAGCCCCGGATTCCCCTGGCCTGCTAGCATGACTTGACTTGCTCCTTCGAGCAGGAATTTCCAGTGCCAAATGCCTCTCCGTTTTGATCAACACCACAGCAGAAATCTTGGCTGCAGCTCAGTGTGGCTGTGGCAGGTGGGGTGAGGACTCTTCGGGTTCCTGTTCCCTGAGATACCTTAAATACAGTCTCCTTGGTTTCCGGATGTGTCTTTAGGAATCAGTATTATTCAGCTGCTGCAGCAACCCGGGGCGGCAGGGCAGGTGGGGAACTCCTTTATGAGCTTTATGAGCTTCAGAGCAAGCAGAAAATAATCTCTCCTGGGTGCTCCTGCTATGGCAACCCCAGCCCTTAGAATTAAACCATGGAACTCGCTGCCACAGGAGGCGGCGATGGCCACCAACTTGGATGGCTTTAAAAGAGGATTGGACAAATTCACAGAGTGTAATAATAATAATAATAATAATAATAATAATAATAATAATAATTTATTTATACCTTGCCCATCTGGCTATTGATGGCTCCTAGCCACAATGGCTATGCTTTGTCTCCATGATCAGAGTCAGCAATGCTTCTGAATGCCAGTGTGGTGTAGTGGTTCAGAGCAGTGGACTCGTAATCTGGTGAACCGGGTTCGCTTCCCCGCTCCTCCACCTGCAGCTGCTGGGTGACCTTGGGCCAGTCACACTTCTTTGAAGTCTCTCAGCCCCACTCACCTCACAGAGTGTTTGTTGTGGGGGAGGAAGGGAAAGGAGATTGTTAGCCGCTTTGAGACTCCTTAGGGTAGTGATAAAGCGGGATATCAAATCCAAACTCTTCTTCTTCTGCCAGTTGCTGGAAATTGCAGGAGAGGAGAGGGCTCTCATGCTTGCAGGTTTCCCACTGGGGCACATTAGTGGCCACTGTGAGAACAGGATGCTGGACCAGATGGGCCACTGGCTTGATCCAGCAGGTTCTTCTTTTGTATTTACGATGGAATAAATAAAAGTGCTTCTGGCCTGGACAAACATGTGCGGTGGGACACTGTGCCCAGTTCTGTGGGTACTTGAGGTTCACAGGGAAAGCAGGGAAAGCCTAGTGAAAGCTGTGATTAGTTGTAATTCCTGCATTGCAGGGGGTTGGACTTTGGGCTAAATGACCCTTTGGGTCCCTTGCAACTCTACAGTTCTTTGACACTGTAAGTCAGGGAGAAGATCAGCACATTGGACAGCGACAAGCGTCTGCAGAAAGCTGAAGGATTCTCCTTCTAAGAAGGCTGTAGGGAGATGTTGTCTCAGCAGAGTGTCAGGTGTAAGTGCGGGAGCCAGGCCCTGTGACCAGTAGGACTTTACAGGACTGGGGCCTTCCTAAGTTTGTTCTGAAGAGGCAAGGCGTGGCCGCACAGGTGAGGCCGATTGGTAATTCACAGAACCAGGTGGCAAGAGCCAGGAAGGGATATAAGGTCAGCCTTTTCCCTTCGGCTCTTTGCCACAGCAACACGTTCCCTGCCTTGCTGCGTTTGACTCCTTGCTTCTTGATCCTCGGACCCCTGACTTCGTGACTCCTTGCTTCTTGATCCTCGGACCCCTGACTTCATGACTCCTTGCTTCTTGCTTCTTGATCCTCGGACCCCTGACTTCGTGACTCCTTGCTTCTTGATCCTCGGACCCCTGACTTCGTGACTCCTTGCTTCTTGATCCTCGGACCCCTGACTTCGTGACTCCTTGCTTCCTGATCCTCGGACCCCTGACTTCGTGACTCCTTGCTTCTTGATCCTCGGACCCCTGACTTCGAGACTCCTTGCTTCCTGATCCTCGGACCCCTGACTTCGTGACTCCTTGCTTCCTGATCCTCGGACTCCTGACTTTGTGACTCCTTGCTTCTTGATCCTCGGACTCCTGACTTCGTGACTCTTTGCTTCTTGATCCTCGGACACCTGACTTCGAGACTCCTTGCTTCTTGATCCTCGGACCCCTGACTTTGTGACTCCTTGCTTCTTGATCCTCGGACACCTGACTTCGAGACTCCTTGCTTCCTGATCCTCGGACTCCTGACTTTGTGACTCCTTGCTTCCTGATCCTCGGACTCCTGACTTCGTGACTCCTTGCTTCTTGATCCTCGGACTCCTGACTTCGTGACTCTTTGCTTCTTGATCCTCGGACCCTTGGCTTCTTGACTCCCGGCTCTCTGACCCTCGGACTCTTGGCTTTCTGACTCCTGGCTTCTGGACTCCCGTTCCTGCTCCCACCCCGCCATCTTGCCCCTGGTCCCGATATCTCCAGCCAGGACTTTGATCGCCCGTGAACTGGACCATGACATAGAGGCAGCCAAAGCATAATATAGCAGACAAGACCTGGAGCCTGGTAGTTACCACCTCCCTGGAGAAGCTGGTTGGCTGGTTAAAGGGCCCTCACCTTATTTTGCAGACATTCACAGTACTGAGGGGACAGAGGTGCTGCCATTGGTACTGCCACCTTAGTCAGTGGATGGTGGCAGGGCTGTGTCCTCCAGCTGAGAGGATCCTTAGAAAGATGCTGATTATTCTCCACCCAAGGAAGCAGCCTGGACCTTCTCCTCTTTCAGAGTCCCTCACCATGCAGACCGTGAGCCGTGACAATCCGTTTCTCAGCTAAGGAAATCATAGCGGACTATGAGTTGAAATCAGTTTCCTCCTAACCCTGAACTGTGCCAGCTGGGTCTCCCCTTCTTGATCAAATCTTCCAGCTGATAAGTCAGATCACCAAACAATCTGTCTCACCAGATCCTGGAATGGCTTTACTTTCCTACATTTTGCCAGGAGCTCCAGTGTTGTCTAACAAAACTTTTTATAGCCCAGTACTGGAGAATTCTCAATATGGATCTTTTTGAAGCATGGACATCACAGATATGAAACGTATTTTTTTTTTATGGACAAGCTAACAGCACCCCAAAGAGACCACCATACTAGAAGAAGCCCTCTCTTCCACACCTGCCCCCCCCCCAATATTCCTAATGACAAGTGTTTTGCTAATTAATAAGAATGGAGAACAACAGCTCTGCAACCACCCCATTTAGAGGTGGTGCTGATTAGGCTGTTCTGATTATTGTGTTCTTAATCACTTTTGCTGAGGTATGTGGCACTAATCTGCCTAGGAACCAGAAATAAGGCTGTGAGCCTGTAATGCTAAACCCAGAAATACCTCTTGCATCCTGCTAAAACAGCTCCTGGGTAGCTGAGCAACACCCCATTTGGGTAGCTGAACAACACCTTTGGTCCTTGCATAGCTTGCAGATTTTAAAAAATTGATTATCGAATGATTGTTTGTATATGATAGTGTATGTATGTATGTCTGTACATATAATGGTTATATATATATATATATATACCTCCACGGTTGGGCTGCAGGACAGAACAGTTGCTTGTGCATGGTTGTGTGTGTGGATGTGTATACATTTATAGGGCTAAGGCTGGGCTACAGGAAAAGCCATAGCAAGGAGAATAGGAACAGGATCTGGCTGGCCAAGGGAGCTGGAATGGGAGCAAGCAGGGGGAAAGCCAGCAAGGCAAAAGTGGACCTGCCTTAGAAGCTGCAAACTCAGGGACTGAGTCAGATCAGAAGCTGAGAAGTCCAAGGTAGAACTGGATCAGAAGTTAGGGGCATCACAGAATTGTAGAGATGGAAGGAACAACAAGGGTCTTCTAGTCCAATCGCCTGCTGTGCTGGAATCGCAACTGGCCACCCCTGGCAGGTGGCCATCCAACCTCTGCTTTATTTATTTATAATTTTTTTATTAACAATTTCAACATAACAACATATCAAAACATCTCATATTCATCATTTCCCCCACCTCCCCAGCAAACCCTCCCTCCCTCCCCCCCAGACTTCCCTCAGCTCCTCTCTCTGATTTCTCAACTCATATTGTTCTCTGCATACTATAAAATTGTATGAATCCTTTTATTATCTATCTACTACATTAACAATCAATAGATTTGTGTATGTTTATTCATAACCTGCCAAGGAGTCAAATTCATTTTGTTGTCTTTTGAAGTAATATGTAAAAAGTTCCTGTTCTTATTTAATGTCACAGTTGTCCTTATCTCTCAGTTTGTATGTCAATTTAGCCATTTCTGCATAGTTCATCAATTTCTCTTGCCATTGTTCTTTCGTCGGTTTTTCCTCATTCTTCCATCCTTGTGCTATCAAGACTCTTGCCGCTGTTGTTGCATACATAAATAAATTTTCCTTGGCAGGTCTTGTCCTACAATCCCTAACAAAAATGCTTCTGGTATTTTTTTACAAATGTCATTTTAAACATTTTTTTCAATTCATTATATATCATTTCCTAATTTTTTTAAAATTTCTCTACATCCCCACCACATATGATAAAAAGTCCCCTCCTTTTCTTTACATTTCTTTACATTTCCAACCTCTGCTTTACAACCTCCAAGGAAGGAGAGTCCACAACCTTCCAAAGGACTCTTTTCCACTGCCAAATAGCTCTTGCCATCAGAAAGTTCTTTCTAATGTTTCATTGGAATCTCCTTTCATGTAACTTGAATCCATTGGTTCTGGTCCTCCCCTCTGAAGCAGTAGAGAACAATCTTGCTCCGTATTCCATGTGACTACTTCTTAGATATTTGAAACAACCAGCGTATCTTCTCTCGGTCTCCTCTTTTCCAGGCTAAACACACCCAACTCCCTCAACCATTCCTCATATGGCTTGGTTTCCAGACCCTTGATCATCTTGGTCAGATCAGAAGCAGGGAAGTCAGGAACAGAATCCGGTCAGAAACCGACAAGGTGCAGGCGGAGCTGGGTCAGGAACTAGAAGTCATATCACGGGCTGTGAAGTCAAGAGACAAGATTGTATTGAATACCTGCAGTTCCTGGATGGAGCTAGGGTAAAAGCTTGCAAATCATAGAAGGAGGAGGACAGAACCTGTGAAGGAAGGAAAGGAGGGAAACAGGAAGCCAGCAAGCAGGTGTGGAGTCAGAGCAGGATCTGTCCACTCAGGAAGGAGTGAAACCTGGAGCCATCTGGAGTTTACTGATTTTTCAGATCTAAGTACTGGTTATCAAGCAGCAGAAAGTGAAAACTGGTCAGCAATAAGTAACCAAACAATTAACCCCCGTGTTGCAAACAAATATCAATAATATCAAAAGGCAACACGATGACCAAGTCCAACAATGCGATGTCAATATAATCTTTATATAATCTATACAGAACATTGAACAATATGAAATATATGAAATATGCACTCTATGCAAAACCAAATAAACAGAAATCTTCTAAATCTCTGAAAGTCACAGAATATGCACTCTTGAAAACATAGAACCAAATAAACATAAGTCTTATAGGTCTCTGAAAGTCTTTGTGGGCTATGCAAGTCTCTGAAAGAAGCAATGGGTCAGATTCTTTTCTGGAGAAAACAAGCTGTAAAGCTTTGTTTTATGATGTCCAACGCTGCCGAAGTGGTCTGCAAACAGACGTAGTGAACAATGATTCTGGATATGCCCACTGTTTCATGGAATTCTTCTTCAGCACAGCAGAAGGATACAGAAATGCTTCAAAATCTGCAATTGAATTATTGAAACGATGACCTACATATACATGGTAACTTACAATAACTCAAAGTCTGACAACTGGTCAGAGCAGTAAAACATTGGGGTTCCAGCTATTCCCATCGTGGGAACCCCCACGCAAACCTTGGCAGATGACACTGAAGAAACAGGCGGAAAAGACATTGGAGGGAAAACTGGGAAGAAGAGTGTGTCTGCCATCTTCATGTTGAAAGATTCTGCTGAATAATAGGATTGGAATAGCCCCCCAAAATAAAGATATTTTTGTATGCCACTACAGTGGCAAGACTGCTATTAGCTAAAAATTGGAAATCTCAAGAAATACCAACGGTAAAAGAATGGCAGATGAAGATGTTGGAGATTTTGGAGCTGGCTGACCTGACTGGAAGAATCTGCAATCAGAAAGAAGAGGAGCAACAAGAAGATTGGAAGAAATTTAAAGATTATCTAGCTAAATATTGCAATATAAGATAATTAGAAGGTACTTGAAAGTATCAAATAAGCCTAGGATTAGAATAAGAATGTTGTATAGTAATATGGATTTAAGTCAATAAGAAAAGAGATGAGGATAGTAAATTGAAGGAGTAAATTGTGGTAGAAAGATGATTTTGGAAAACTGTTACAAGGTGATACAATGAAATTCAGTTAGGAAGGATTTGAGGAAGTCAGTTAATAATGGAATTTAAAATGAACTTCAGAAGGAATATGTGTTTTTATTTTTGTTTTTTCTTTTCTTTTAGTATTGTAATGTTCTTTCTTTTGTATGTTTTATCTGTTAAAATCAATAATTTTGGGGGGGGGAAAGATTCTGCTGAGCAACTCTGAGCATGTGCAGAGTTCAGAGCAGCACAAAGGGTCATAAAGGGCTACATCATAAGCAGATTTATTCCGAGTCCCATTGGATCCCATAGGACTTTCTTTGGTGCTAATATACACCGAGATGTGCAATCATTCTGGCTGGGTGAAAACCCTAGACGAAGGAAATACACACACTCTGTCCCTCTGTGAACCCAGCATGAGGTGGGGGCCCACAGAGTTCACTTGGGATGAGAGAGAAGAGAGAGGGACACCTGAAATAAACCACCAGGACAAAAATAGACCTGGTCCTAAGGGCAGGAGACGAGCTGAATGAAAAATAAGTTACTATTTTTAAAGCCTGGATGTGGTTGTTATGGAAACGAGTGTCTGTTGAAGCAGGCAGCAGAACAACCACAGAAAGGCGAGGATCTCACAGGCTTCCAACAGAGCAATCCTACTGAGTCATGGACTGTCTCTTGGGAGAAATATTCTCAGGCAATTGATGGAGAATCTTAAGTCGCCGACCCACACAGACTTTCGCTATATTTTGAGCCCAGCTTCTTTCAGCCAATTTTATGGGTGAAATGTGGAATTCCTGTGCTTTTAATATTCTGCTATAGGTTTTTTGGGGGGCGGGGGGGTAAGGTCAGTCTGGATGATAATCCCGGGCCCCTTCCAAACCTGCAATCCTATATCTGTCAAGGTAGAACGTGTAAAAGGGAACCTAGTGAACTAGTCAAACGAGTTCCTTTGGCCTTAGCTGGGCAGCTGAGTACTGCTATTTACAAGCACAAATAAGGCTGCCATAGAGGCAAGTTGATGGGACCTTTCCCAACTCAACTGACTGGAAACAATAGGCTACGTGCAGAATGTGGGTGCAGAATGCCGCAGCGAGACTCCTTACGGGGTCCTCGCTGCGGGATCACATTCACCCAGTGCTATACCAGCTGCACTGGCTCCTGGTGGAGTACAGGATCATGTTTAAGGTGCTGGTTTTAAAGTCCTATGCAGTCTAGGACCCACGTACCTACGGGACCGCCTCTCCTGGTATGTCCCATGGAGGACCTTACAGTCTGCAAACAAAAACATCTTGGAGGTCCTGGGCCACAGAGAGGTTAGGCTGGCCTCAACCAGAGCCAGGGCTTTTTCAGCTGTGGCCCCAATCTGGTAGAATGCTCTGTCACAAGAGACTAGGGCCCTGCGGGACTTGACATCTTTCCGCAGGGCCTGCAAGACAAAGTTGTTCCACCAGGCCTTTGGCTAAGGCACAGCCTGACCCCCCTCCTTTGGTAATTTCCTCACAGAACTCTAGCCCAATGGTTGCCATCAATTTGATTTGAACTGATTTTATAATGAATTGATTTTAGAATGCTGTATTATTTTACTGTTGTTAGCCGCTCTGAGCCCGGCTTCGACTGGGGAGGGCGGGATATAAATAAATAAATTATTATTATTATTATTACGTGGGGCTGAGCATGTGAGAGTTGCATGTGCAAGTTGGACTGTTGCTGGAACCTGAGAGACATCTCTGCTCTGTGCTGGGCCCAAAGCTGTGTTTTGGGGCTTTCATGGAAACCTAAAGGGGACAGAAGCTCTATGGGAGTATTAATGCTGTAAGCCCTTTCACCCTATGCTCAGATTGAATATATATGTAAATAAAACCATATATCCTAAAGGCTACAGGGGAGTTGCGGTTAAGGAGATGTTGGTAATGTTCTTTCCAGCGCAGTGCAATAGCTTCTTTATCTTTTAGAAGTGTGGTACCGTCTGCTGAGCGTAGGAGGCATACGCCATGGTTTATTGGCCCATAGATGGTCTTTGTGGCTTTAAAGGAACTCTGTGCATCATGAGTGATGCTGTCACGTTGGAAAATGTCAATCACTTCTCCTACCTGGGCAGTTATCTTTCCACAAGGGCCAACACTTATGCTGAAATCCAGCATCGCCTGAGCTCTGCACGTGCGGCTTTCTCCCGATTGAAGTGCAGAGTGTTTGAGGACCGGGACATTCGCAGGGAAACCAAAATGCTTGTTTACAAAGCTATTGTACTACCAACCTTACTGTATGCTTGTGAAACATGGACCACTTGTAAATGCCATCTCCAACTCCGTGAAAGATTCCATCAACGGTGTCTCCAAAAAAATTTTACACATCACTTGGGAAGACAGGCGAACTACCAGTAATACCAGTGTACTGGAAGAAGCAAAGATCACCTGTGTTGAAACAGTGATTCTTCAACATCAACTTCACTGGACTGGTCATGTTGTATGGATGCCTGATTATCGTCTTCCAAAGCAACTACTCTATTCCAAACTTAAAAATGGAAAGTGTAATGCTGGTGGTCAACAAAAGAGGTTTAAAGACTAACTCAAGGCAAATATTTAAAAATGTAGTATAAACACCAACAATTGGGAAATACTGGCCTGCGAGCGCTCCAGTTGGAGAACAGCCTTTACCAAAGGTGTCATGGGCTTTGAAGACACTCGAACTCAGGACGCAAGTGGAGAAACATGCTAAGAGGAAGGCACGCTTGGCACATCCACACCATTATCAACTCCCACCCAGAAACCTATGCCCCCACAGTGAAAGGACATGTGGATCCAGAATTGGCCTCTACAGTCACTTACGGACTCTTTGCTAAAACCGTGTTTATGGAAGACAATCTTACTCAGCTACGAGTGATCACCAAAGAAGAAAGAAGAAGAAGATATCCTAAAGGTATCACAGTCTCCGTTGGCCTTCATTCGAAGGAAACCTGGCCCTTGGAAAGCACAGGAATCCCTGGAGTCTCTTGCTGCTCAGAGATTGGGGAACATGCAACAATTTGGGCCCGGTCTTATTCAACATCTTTATCAACGACTTGGATGATGGACTCAAGGGCATCCTGATCAAATTTGCAGATGACACCAAACTGGGAGGGGTGGCTAACACCGCAGAGGACAGGATCACACTTCAAAACGACCTTGACAGATTAAAGAACTGGGCAAAAACAAACAAGATGAATTTTAACAGGGAGAAATGTAAAGTATTGCACTTGGGCAAAAAAAATGAGAGGCACAAATACAAGATGGGTGACACCTGGCTTGAGAGCAGTACATGTGAAAAGGATCTAGGAGTCTTGGTTGACCACAAACTTGACATGAGCCAACAGTGTGACGCGGCAGCTAAAAAAGCCAATGCAATTCTGGGCTGCATCAATAGGAGTATAGCATCTAGATCAAGGGAAGTAATAGTGCCACTGTATTCTGCTCTGGTCAGACCTCACCTGGAGTACTGTGTCCAGTTCTGGGCACCACAGTTCAAGAAGGACACTGACAAACTGGAACGTGTCCAGAGGAGGGCAACCCAAATGGTCAAAGGCCTGGAAACGATGCCTTATGAGGAACGGCTAAGGGAGCTGGGCATGTTTAGCCTGGAGAAGAGGAGGTTAAGGGGTGATATGATAGCCATGTTCAAAGATATAAAAGGATGTCACATAGAGGAGGGAGAAAGGTTGTTTTCTGCTGCTCCAGAGAAGCGGACACGGAGCAATGGATCCAAACTACAAGAAAGAAGATTCCACCTAAACATTAGGAAGAACTTCCTGACAGTAAGAGCTGTTCGACAGTGGAATTTGCTGCCAAGGAGTGTGGTGGAGTCTCCTTCTTTGGAGGTCTTTAAGCAGAGGCTTGACAACCATATGTCAGGAGCGCTCTGATGGTGTTTCCTGCTTGGCAGGGGGTTGGACTCGATGGCCCTTGTGGTCTCTTCCAACTCTATGATTCTATGATTCTATGAATTCTTATTCTTGCACCAGGGACTGTTTCCTAACCTCCCACTCACTTACTTCCATATTTTAGGGTACCCTTGTACTTTGCCAATGACAGTAGTCTATTTGAAGCATTCTCCAGTCTGCTGGCATCCTTCTGTCTCAAGAGACAATGGAATGCATCTCCGGGGATGACGCCAAACTGCTGGAGAATCACAGCGCCTGCTGCGGCTGCAGAGATTGGCAATTTGTAACTCCCGCTTTGTTTTTGCTGTGTTAGCAGCACACTGACGTGGCCTTTCCGGGGTGCAAGCCTAGGCAGTGCTTCTGGAGGTCCCAGGCTGCCCAGATGACAAGACCCCACTCTTGGTTTTGCTGATGTGGTCCAAAAGAAAGCAGAGTAATATGTTTCGCATCTTCATGGCTGCAGGAGTTGCCAGACGGAGGTGTACCAGAACCCATCCAAACGTCTTAGGGACTTCACTCCAGATTTATGAGCCTTTTCTTCTCCCAAAGGTGTCCGGCAAAGCATGTTTTTACATGAGCAGAATGTGTCCTTTTATTTAAAATGCATCTCTGGGTTATTTGTGGGGTCTGCCTGGTGTTTTTACATGAGTCGAATGTGTGCTTTTATTAAAAATGCATCTCTGGGTTATTTGTGGGGCATAGGAATTCGTTCATTTTTAATTTTTTTTCAAAATATAGTCCAGTCCACGACATAGTCTGAGGGACGGTGGACCGGCCCACAGCTGAAAAAGGTTGCTGACCCCTGGACTACGGCCTGAGAATATCTGCCCTAAGGCAGGTAAAGAGTCCGTCCATAAAGGATGGGCTTTGGGGCTGCTGGTTGCAACTTTTTATTTGTTAATTTTTTTGTTACATTTTAGTGCCCTCCAGTGGTGCCAATTGGAGTAGTACAAAATCCTAACACAGGGCAAGTATGAACAAATATGGGGAGAGTGCCTGCCTAAGAGCAAAGATGTCTGGAATTGTACCCAAGAATTGTGTGTTTTTTTTATGCATGACACCCATGGGCATATACCTGATAGGGAGAGAGGCGGTTTCTTAGGTTTGTGGGGTCTAGGGTTGCCATATTTCAAAAAGTAAAAACCAGGACACCCCGAAAGTTGTTGAGCTTTTTAATTGTTGAGCTTTTTTTTAGACAAACCCCAAAGATCCAGGACAAAACGCTGCCTTTCGGAAATTTCCCCTGGGCTTCAATTCTGCCTTTGAAATCCCATTAATGCCCGGGAAAATCCGGACGTACGGCAGCCCTAGTGGAGCATCAAGGCTTTAGATGTCAAAACAAGACCTAGAATTAGGCTTGGAAACATAGAGGCAGCCAGTGCAAAAGGGACAGCAGCGCATCCTGTATACATCTGCCAAAAATGTGGGCCGCTGTGTTTTGCTCTGAGTTGTGTTCAAGGGTAGTCCTACATGAAGCACATTATGGTAGGCAAGCCTGGAGGTTAGAATATATCTTTTTAATTATAAAGCCGTGGAGAATGTTTCTTAATAAATAAGAGCACCTGTCTGAGAAGGGAATGGCTCATGTACTATTAGCCCAAAGACTAAATACTATTAGTCCCGACTAAAGAAGACTGGCAAACCAAGTTAATGGACTATGCTGAAAGGGCGAAACTAACTGGAAAGCTCAGAAATCAAGATGACAATTTTTTAAAAAAAGAATGGAAAATGTTTATTATGTATTTACAAAAGTACTGCGAACAGGTTAATACACTGGTAGAATTTTAAGAACACTTGTAATCTTAAGAGATAGTAAAGGAAATTTGAGGTTAAAAATATTTTGGAGTAGAAATAATATGCAGTTGAAAAGAAAACTTAAGGAATGGGGTGGGGAGGGAAGTCACGGGATTCAAAGAATCCCATTTTATGGATTTGATATGGTTTTTGTGTATTTTTTTCTATGTTGTATTTGTTATTGTGTATTTATTTATTTTTCTGTTTTTCTTTGCTACTTTTGTTGGAAAATTTGATTTAAAAAAAAAAAAAAGACAGAGAAAGGAATGGAGTCTGTACAACATGAAGCTGGTTAAAAGGTTTTTCTTTTTTTACCAATGTCCTCCAATGGCTTCTCAAAAAGTAGTCCTGGCTCTTGTACTCATCTGATCAAAAAGGGACATAGTTACCTCATGATCTGTCACAGGTCTATCACTCCCCTCCAAACATGCCATTAGTGTGGTTACTCCCCAAATATCTCACCCCTAAATGGTTTCTGTTTCAGTACCCGGGGACCTTTGAAGTAAGAAATTGCCTTATAACCAGTTCAGCCTATTTGACCAAGTACTACAGTACCGTCTGCTTTAATTGGCAGGAGCTCTCCATGGTCTCTCACAGCTGACTTTTCCAATGCTACTTGATCCTATTTAACTGGAGATGCCAAAATTAGAACCCAGGACCTTCTCCATGTGTTCTACCACTGAGCTGCCGTGTGTCTCCCTTACTCTTTAATCAGGGTGGTCTTGCTGCAAGAGTTGAGCCTCAGTGCTGTTTGACTTGTGATATTCAGATTTACCTTGATTTCCTTTTTTTTTTTTTTTTTTTAGCACAGAAGTGCAGCTCATACTTAATGTGCACATTTACTGGGAAGAAAGTCCCATGGTGCTCAGTGAGGCTTACTCAGGAGGAATGTGTTTAGAGCCAGAGCTTTCAGAGACAACTTTGGTGAACAGCGAAATCAAGCCCAGCCGCTGAAGTCCAACCAGGAGCTTGGGAAATTAAAAGGCCCTGAGCGACACTCTTCCTCCAGCGAGGCTCTCAATTAAATTTTGCGGCTCTTTAATAGCCACTCTTCCCCACCGCTGCCGTCTGTTGTTCTTCATGCAAACCGATCCTGGCATCCTCGGAAGAGGCTCTCAGGCCAGCAGACCGCTCTCCTTAGCAGCTAATGAAGAAGTCCATGGAGGCCACCTTTCCCAAGGCCGAGATGAGAGGCTGCTTTCCATCACTCCGCCTTCCCCTTGCCTCATCCTCTCCTCCTCTGTCTCCTGGATAATCCAATTTGCCTCAACAATTGATGAAGTCAGAAATGGCCCCAAGAAACAAAATAGCTTCCTCCTACCCATTGTGGTTTTTTTGGGGGGAGTTACATGAACATTTAATCTTGTCCAAAGGGCCGTCTTTACCCGAGGGTGCAAGGGGTGTGGGGCACCCAGGCGCAGAATTCTGGGGGGAGCCAGGCGCCTGCCGCTGAAGCTGCCTAAGCTCTTAACTATCTACCTGTTGTGAAATTATAAATAATTTTGATCAAGCTAGAAAAACAAAATACAGTCATACCTCAGGTTGAATGTGCTTCAGGTTGAGCGCTTTCGGGTTGCGCTCCACGGCAACCCAGAAGTAACAGAGCACGTTACTTCCGGGTTTTGCTGCTTGCGCATGCGCAGATGCTCAAAATGACGTCACACGCATGCGCGGAAGCGGCAAAACGTGACCTGCACATGCGCAGTCGCATCTTACGTTCTATTCAGTATGCGAACGGGGCTCCGGAACAGATTCTGTTCGCATCCCGAGGTACCACTGTACACATATACCTAGCTATTACCAAAATGTATACCTACTGTTTCACTAAAGGACTTTCGACTTTGTGCGTTCATTTACCAAAGACGCACTGCACCAGCAGTGGCACTTGTCATTCACAACGGTGGCGCTTGTCAGACTCAGTGACGGTGCTTGTCATTCACAGCGGCGCCGTGCACGCGAAATTAACTCTTACATCAAAATTTTATGTTACGTATTGTATTGAGCTGCTATGAGGCAGCGGGGTCAGCGGCACCTTTGACATGGCTGATGTTTCTCCTAAGTAGGTGCCTAAACAATACTTATAAGTTTAAGTGTGATGTTTTACAGATGGTATATAACGCCAGTTAAACTGGCCAAAATGTATAAAACATGCAATAAGTGTTGGAAATGTAAAGAAAAAGAAGGTACTTTCTATCATATGTGGTGGGAGTGTAAAAAGGCGAAAGACTTCTGGGAAATGATATACAATGAATTGAAAAAGATGTTGAAATATACGTTCGTTAAAAAACCAGAAGCCTTTCTATTAGGAATGGTAGGAAACGAAATCAATAAGAGAGACTGTAAACTGTTTCAATATGCAGTGACTGCCGCAAGGATACTTCTGGCCCAAAGATGGAAACAGGAAGAAATTCCAACAGTGGAAGAATGGAGAAGGAAATTGACTGAATATGCAGAATTGGACAAATTGACTGGGAAGATTCGATACCGGAAAGACCAAAAGTTTATCAAGGACTGGGGGAAATTTACAGAATATCTGAAAAATATATGTGATGTACAGACAATGCTTGTTGGTTTTGAAGAGACTCTGTGAAATAGTAAGAAATACTGCAAAAAAGAGAGTAAGAGGAAAAGGAGTGGGGAAAGGCAATATTATGTTTAGAAATGCGTCAATAAATAGAAATTTTTCGAAAGATTGACAGAGAAACTGAGGGAAGTAAAAAATTGAAGCATGAGTGTAAAACAATTTGTTGATTGTATAAAACTTGTTTGGAAAATGAATAAAAATTATTTAAAAAAAAAGTTTAAGTGTGATGGTGCTGTATACTTAAATATAAGTGTATTGTAAATAAATAAGCAAATAAAAAAGTTTGTTTCTTTTTCCTCCAGTCTTTTGTAAACAAGAGATAAGGCATAAGCGTGGTGTCTGACATAAGCATAATAAAATTTAATTGGGGGGCTAAACTAAATTTGGGGGCGCTGGACGGATCTTTGCACCCCGGCAGTGCATATGCTAAAGACAGCACTGCTTGTCCAGGAACCCCTTTGCCATGGAGGAATTACATCCTTTAAAAAGAGGGTTATAAACACCAAGCGCCAGATGCACTGCTGTAGTCTTCTGCGTTGCCCTAATAAGGATTTGGGGAGTTTTCTTGTGGGCTGCCATTTCTTTTCTTGAATAAGCCGCTCTGAACATTTTTCAGACCCTCCAAGCGTCCCTATTTTCCAGGGACACTCCCGAATTTACGGAAGCCATCCCGGTTTCTGATTTGATCCCGGAATGTCCCGCTTTTCCTTAGGACACCCCTATTTTCAACGGAGAAATGTTGGAAGGTATATTTTCTGCATCAGAGTAAGCTGAGGGAAAAGGGTGAGAAAGAATATAATAATAATAATTAATAATAATTTATTTATACCCCGCCCATCTGGTTGGGTTTCCCCAGCCACTCTGGGCGGCTTCCAACCGAATATTATTATTTATTTATTTTTTATAAATATTTTATTAGATTTTCTTATACAAAGTCAATAATGTAATACAAAAGAAAGAAAAGAAAAAAAGATATAAGAAGAACCAACTTTCCAAACCATTTTTACCAATCTAGTCGGACTTCCCCACATCTTCCAGACCCTGCGTTCTTTACAATAAAAACATCAGCAATTTGTTACCTTGTTTTATACCTTGCTGTATCTTTCAGTTATTATGTTTCTAAATTAAAAATGCTGTTTCCCAATTACTTATACCTTTAAATAAACATAATAAAGTTACTTCACGTTTCTACCTTGTCTTTCTTATAACTTAATTTCCAATTCATCAAATCTAGTTGCTGAAGCTATAATTTCCAAATCATGCACATTCTTAACATTCATATAGTTTAAAATGTTTTTGCAAATAATCCTTAAATTTTTTCCAGTCCTCTTCCATTGTTTCTTCTCCCAGATCACGGATTCTGCCAGTCATTTCTGCCAATTCCATATAGTCCATCAATTGCGTCTGCCACTCTTCCAGTGTGGGTAGATCTTGTGTCTTCCAGTACTTTGCAATTAAGATTCTTGCTGCTGTAGTTGCATACATAAAAAAGGTTTTGTCCTTCTTTGACACTTTCTGGTCCACAATGCCCAGAAGGAAGGCCTCTGGTTTCTTAGGAAAGGTATATCTAAATACCTTTTTTAACTCATTGTAAATCACTTCCCAGAAGGTCTTCACTTTTGGGCAGGTCCACCAGAGGTGAAAGAATGTCCCTTCAACCTCCTTACATTTCCAACATTTATTATCAGACAGGTGATATATCTTAGCAAGCTTGACTGGGGTCATGTACCACCTATATATCATTTTCATAATGTTTTCCTTCAAGGCATTACATGCCGTGAATTTCATTCCGGTGGTCCATAACCTTTCCCAGTCCTCAAACATAATGTTATGCCCAATATCCTGAGCCCATTTTATCATGGCTGATTTAACTGTCTCATCCTGTGTGTTCCATTTAAGCAGCAAGTTATACATTCTTGAAAGTACCTTAGTCCTAGGTTCCAACAACTCTGTCTCTAATTTCGATTTTTCCCCCTGGAATCCTGTTTTTTTATCCAATTTAAAAAGCTCTTGAATTTGAGCATAATGAAACCAGTCTTGCACCCTATTCTTTAATTTTTCAAAGCTCTGCAACTTCCAATTGTCTCCAATTTTTTCAATTATTTCCCAATACTTCGGCCAATTGGCCTCTGTATTGAGTCTTTTTCGAGCCTTGGCCTCCACTGGTGATAGCCACCTCGGGGTCTTACCCTCTAGTAGGTCTTTGTATTTTATCCAGACCATAAATATTGCTCTTCTGACAATATGGTTTTTAAACATTTTATGGATTTTTACCTTGTCGTACCACAAATATGCATGCCACCCAAAAGCATTATCAAACCCTTCCAGATCTAGGACATCAGTGTTCTCAAGGAGCAACCAATCTTTCATCCAGCAGAAGGCCGCTGCTTCATAATATAACCTCAGGTCTGGCAGGGCAAACCCCCCTCTTTCTTTTGAATCAGTTAGTATTTTAAACTTTATCCGGGGCTTTTTGCCCTGCCAAACAAACTTAGAGATATCCTTCTGCCACTTTCCAAAACATTCCACTCTGTCCACAACCTGTAGAGTTTGAAACAGAAATAACATTTTCGGCAATACATTCATTTTTATAGCTGCAATTCGACCCAACAAGGAAAGTTTCAGTCTTGACCAAATTTCCAAATCTTTTTTGATTTCCAACCAACATTTTTCATAATTATCTTTAAATAAATTCAAATTTTTAGCAGACAAATGAACCCCTAGGTATTTCACTTTTTTAACCACATTCAATTCTGTCTCTTTCTGAAACCCATCTATTCCTATAGATGTCAAGTTTTTTGCCAAAACCTTAGTTTTTTGCTTGTTCAACTTAAAACCCGCCACCCGACCAAATTCATGGATCAGTTCTAAAGCTCTTTTTGTACTAGATTCTGGCTCCTGTAATGTTAAAACCAAGTCATCTGCAAAAGCTTTCAGTTTATATTGTTTCACTCCGACCTGTATTCCTTGCACCAACCGGTCCTCTCTAATTGTGTTCAAAAGCACCTCCAGGACTGAGATAAATAAAAGAGGGGATAGTGGGCACCCCTGTCGTGTCCCTTTTTCAATTTTGAACTCCTCTGTCACCACATTGTTCACTATCAACTTAGCTTTTTGCTCTGAATAAATTGCTTCTATTCCATTTTCAAACCCCCGTCCCACTCCCATCCCTTCCAAGTTTCTCTTCATAAACTTCCAAGAAATATTATCAAAGGCCTTCTCCGCATCAATAAAAATTAGCACAGCTTTCGTATTGATATTAGTTTGTAAAAGTTCCAAAATATCAATAATGTTCCTAGTATTATCAAACAAATGTCTCCCTGGGAGAAAGCCTGCCTGGTCCTTATGAATTACTTCATTAAGTACTTTTTTAAGTCTACTTGCCAAAATATCCGCAAAAATTTTGTAATCCACATTTAGGAGTGAGATGGGACGGTAGTTCTTAAGTTGAGTCTTTTCAGTTTCTAATTTAGGTATCAGTGTGATGAAAGCTTCTTTCCACGTTTCCGGTGCCCTCTTCCCCTCCATAATCTGATTACAAACCTCCATTAGCGGTAATATCAAATAGTCTTTTAATGTCTTATAGTATTTGGAGGTAAGTCCATCTGGGCCTGGAGATTTACCTAGTTGCATATTCTGAATGGCACCCTCAATTTCCTGTTGTGTTATTTTACAATTCAGGATTGTTCTTTTTTCCTGTGTTAGTTTTGATAGTCCATTAATTTTTAAAAATTGGTCTATCTCAGTTTCTTTCTGTGGCCCCTGTGTATAAAGTTCTTTAAAATATCTCTGGAAACACTTTCTAATTTCTTCTGGTTTCTGAACATTTCTCCCTTCAATCTCTAGGTTAGTAACTGTATTCAATTTTTGTCTCTTTTTCAACTGCCATGCTAGCAGTTTCCCACATTTATTTGCTGATTCAAATGATCTTTGCTTCATTTGTTTAATTTTCCATTCAATCTCTTGATTTATCAATTTCGAATATTGTGCTTGATGGAATTTGATTTCTCTCAGCACCTCTCTCGACTTTGGTTTTGTTCTCAATTTTTTCTCTCCATCTCTTATCTTCTCTAAAATTTTATCCTTTTTTTCACTCCAGAGTCTTTTCTTAATCGTGTTCTGTTGTATCAGAAACCCTCTCATAACTGCCTTACTTGCGTCCCAGACTGTTCTTTTTTCCACCGTAGTGTTCAAGTTTATTTCAAAATAGTCTTTTAAAGTTTTTTGGGCCTTCTTCACAATCTCCTGATCTCTTAATAGGGTGTCATTCATTCTCCATCTAAAGGAGCCGGTTGGAGTTAGTCTCAATTCCACTTTCAAAGCATTATGGTCGGAGCAGGTTTTTGGGCAGATTTCCACTTTTCTAGTCTTCGGTGCCAGCCCTCTAGTTGTCCATATTTGGTCGATTCTTGTCCATGACAAATGGGCCTCAGAAAAGAAAGTTCCTTCTTTACCTAGGGGATTCTTTGTCCTCCATATATCAATCAAATCCATATTGTCGGTTAATTCAAAGAAAGTTTTAGGTAGTCTGCCATCTTTTGTTAAGTTTTGATTTTGTGACTTATCCATGTTTGTAGATACCACCAACCGAATATTAAAAACAGTACAGCATCAGACAAGAAATGAATTAGTCAGTATCCTATCCAAATCTTAAGGAGCCCTTGCACTATTCCACAGAAGTTAGCCCCCACGTGAGCAGAGAGTCGACCGTGTTTGTTTACAAATTGCATATACCGTATATTTCCATGTGTAAGATGCCCCCATGTATAAGACGCTCCCTACTTTTGGGGACCACAAATTTAAAAAATGGGCATATGCACTTTCCATGTATAAGACTTTATTTTAAAGTAAAAAAAACCCTAGTCTTATACACGGAAAAGTATGGTAATTTTGGGCCAACTGTGCAGGGTCTGATTTTTTTTTTACACAAAAAAGTCTGATGTTTTATTGTGCTTTTAATTCTGTTGGGAGCCGCCTAGAGTGGCTGGGGAAACCCAGTCAGATGGGTGGGGTGTTATGTACTGAAGTTCTCACCCTGGGCCAGCAGGGGGATACTGTAGATAGTTATGCAAATGAAGGATCGAAAGTGACGTTCAGTGATTGGATAGTTTTAGAAAATGGCAACAGTTACATTGTTCTGGAGCTCTATATAAGCAGGCTGACTGAGCTCCTCAGTTAGTTCTGTTCCAGCTTACAAATAAAGAGCTGCTTTGGAAGAATCGCTGTGTCTTCTGATATGTTCGCCCACAACTTAACATGGGGTATTATTAATAATAATAATAATAATAATTCACTCCAAGGAAATCAAACCCTTGGAAAGCACATGGAGTGCTAAGGTTGACATTTCCCCCAAAAACAGAGATGTTCCTTTTGGGTATAATAAAGGGTGAGATACCTAAGAATGCATTAAATCTTTTTCTTTATGCAACTGAATAGCCTGTGCACAAATTCAGAAGGACAAAAACAGTTCCAGCAAAAGAGGATTGGCAGAATAAGTTAATAGAATATGTGGAGTTAGCAGTGCTGACTGCAAAGATAAGAAACCAGGACGAACATAACTTGTAAGGGAGGAATGGGAAAACTTTGGAGAATATTTAAAGGATTATAACACATAAATCTCCAAGCAGGACTAGATATATGAACAACAGCTAAATTAATTAGGTGTAGAAAGATATGCCGCACAACCAAGAGTAAAAAGGAGGGAGGTGAGGGGAAGTCAAATAATGTAGAAGAATAATGAAGAATATTGTGAAATGGATGTACCAATTTACTGTGAAAACATAAAAAAGGAAAGTGCATGGAGACCCTGAGTCCCTTGGGTCTATAATGAGTCATGTTCCTGAAGGTACATTCTTTCACCTTTGGTGGACGTGCCCAAGGATTAAGGTTTTCTGGGAGATGATTTATAATGAATTAAAAAAGGTATTTAAATATACCTTCTTGAAGAAACCAGAGGCCTTTCTCCTGGGCATAGTCGGCCAATCAGTGTTAAAGAAGGACAGAACTTTCTTTATGTATGCTACAATAGCAGCAAGAATACTTATTGCAAAGCATTGGAAGACACAAGATCTACCCACACTGGAGGAATGGCAGATGAAAATGATGGACTACATGGAATTGGCGGAAATGACTGGCAGAATCCGAGACCAGGGAGAAGAGTCGGTGGAAGAAGATTGGAAGAAATTTAAAGACTACTTACAGAAATATTGTAAAATTAATGAATGGTAGAATGATGACGGATTGAACTTAAGCGGTTTCTAGCTGTAATGGTATAAAAGAATATGGAAAAATTGGTTTTTAATACGTAAAAATTTAATGTTATAATATATCAAGATTAAAGATTAGGATTAAAAAGGAGGGAAAGGAATTGCTGGACCAACAAATTGAATTGGAATACAAAAGAGGGAGGTATGAGGAGGTCCGGGAAACAAGTAAATGTAAGAGAAGTGATGAAAAGACGGAATTGTTTTTAACTGCTTTTTTCTTTTTTGTATTTTGTATTTTTCCTTTTTATTGTTAATTTTTCTTATTAATGCAATCTTTTTCTTTTGAAATTCTAATAAATATCATTAAAAAAAAAATATAATGAGTCATGTTCCATAAAATCAGTGTTTTGTTAAATGTTAATGGGGGGGGGTCTATTCAGTCCTGATGCATTAATATAAAAAACAGCAAAATCAACAGTGTGGGTTTTAGTAAATGTTTACAGTTATATACTGATTACTGATTCATAAAAAATAAAAGGAATACTGTGCTTGTTGTTGTTGTTATCCATCTATACTGCTCCAAACTTTTAAGGGGGCGTGGAATCCATTAAGCAATTTGCAAACCGCATTCCAACGTCAGGCAAAAAATTCAGGGATAAAATGTTACAGAAGAAAATCAAATACACGTTGAAAGAAATCTCATCTTGAACGATGTCAGAATATTGTATTTTATGAAATTGGCTGTGGTAATATATTCACCACTGGTGCCTATTTATTTATCTATTTAATTAAAATGAATACCTTGTTGTTTCAATGAAATGTTTGTGATTACATATATATTCATTACTTTTGCCTCTTTATTATTATTATTTTTAAAAAGCAGCGCTTTTCAAAGAAATACTGAGTAATAAATAGTTGCTGATTTGAAATGTCATTTTTTTCTCCTTAATTTATTATTTTATTATGTGGGGCTCCCTAAGCTGACTTTTCCCTCAAACTTCTGTCTTTTTTGCCTCGTTTTGTGTGTTTCTAAAAATTCCCCTCAGGCGCCTCGAGAGAGACCCTTTCGCGCCAAAACCCAACAGTCGCCGGAAGCTGCACTGCGCGCGCGTAGAAAAAACCTCCCGCACCATACGGCGCACGCGCGAGCCCTCGTCCCGTCCCGTCCCCCGCCTCTCTCCGAAAATCGCGCAGGCGCACGGGCGCTACGGTGGCCGGTCGGGAAGCGCCGCCAATGGCGGGCCGCTTTCGCCGCGGCGAGGAGGGAAGTAGGCGGGTTGGCGCAGGCGCGCTGAAGGCTCCGGCCACTACCGGAGCGTAAACAAGGCGCCGCTGAGAGGGATGAGGAGGCGGCCGGAGCCGAGCGGGGCCGCGAGCCGTCGAGGCTGACAGGCCTCTTTCCGCTGCCCTCCCGCCGGCCGGGGACGGGGGGGCGCCGCCGCCGCCAGGGAGAGCCATGAACTTGGCCAGTCAGAGCGGCGAGGCCGGCGCCGGCCAACTGCTCTTCGCCAACTTCAACCAGGACAACACGTAAGGCCAAAGGGGGAGGGGGCGTGGCCGAGAGAGAACGCGGGGGGGGGGAGAGGAAGGAGGGGGGAGGCGAAGGTTCGAAAACGGGGGGGGGCGGGGGAGGATCCCCCACCTGGAGCCCCGGTACTGCGCGTGCGCGTGCCTGAGTGGCTATACCTGAGATCCTGCACGCATTACTATTATTATTATTATTATTATTAATTATTATTGTTTGAATTTATATACCGCCCTATACCTATAGGTTTCTGGGCGGTTCACAAAAAAGATCGCAATACAGTATATAAAATCAAAATAAAAACAATAACCCAATAACACCCCGTCCCCCCAGAAAGAGCCACATTTTTAAAAGGTATAGGATGTCAGTCAGGTCAACCAAAGGCCTGGTTAAAAAGGAATGTTTTTGCCCGGCTCCTAAAGGTGCATAATGAAGGTGCCAGGCAGACTTCTCTGGGGAGAGCATTCCACAGACATGGGTTGGCAGTGACAGCAGATATGTCCTATGCTTATGGTAATATGTTATATCTTGTTAATTATGCTGTTTTTAATGTGCAGTGTATATTCCTTTGAAAGAGGGAGAGTTTGGAGAAGAAATGTCCCTAAATGAGGCGGGAGGCGAGAGGAAGAGAAGGCACGCACACCCAGGATTTATTTGTTTCTTAGTTTATTTTTATTGCTTGCTTTCTTTTTTAAAAAATCCAAGGAGATCGAGCCAGGTGTATTATGGTTCCCACTGCCTCTCCTTTTTATCCTCAAAACACGCCTGGGAAGTAGAATTGTAGGGAGGCTGAGGATCATCTAGTTTAACCCGCTGCAATGCAGGTATTCGCAGGGGCTTTGTGGGGATTGAACCTGCGACCTTGGTGTTATCAGCACCAGTCTCTAACCAACTGAGCTATCTAGTTGTGAGTAGGTTAGACAAAGAAAGAGGGGGGCACAATTGGCTGGCTTCCAAGGATCGCTCTCAGTGAGCTTCATGACTGAATGAGGATTCATACCCACTCTTTCCCAGGTTCTGGTTCTGGTCTGATCCTGTATTTATTATTATTATTTATTCATTTAATCTATATCCCACCTTTTTCTCCATGGAGCTCAAGGTGGCAACATTCATAGTTCTCCCTCTCCCCATTTAATCCCCACAACAGTCCTGTGAGGTAGTTGATTGGCTTCCATGGTCACACCCAGCCAGCTTCATGACTGGGGATTCAAGCCCCAGTTTCTCCCATGTCCTGGACCAGTGCTCAACCATTGCACCAGTGTTCCCATGCAGTGTTCATATTTTGAGTGAAGTAAGAATTCACATGGTATATTGGATTTTGTAATCATTGCCTTCAAAGTTGGCTGCTGCTGGTGCCATATTTACCAACTAGCTTCCCCTACTTAATTCTCTCCAGATGTTTTGGACTGCAAGTCCCATTGGCCAACATCTGGAGGGCACCAGGTAGAGGGGAAGGCTGATCTAGCATAATGATGAGTTCTGGATAACTCCTTTCTTTTCTTTTAAAGGAGGTTGCTGTGTCTTGCCTGGAAGATTCAGATTATCTTTTTTAATGTGTGTTAAAATCCTAGCCTTACAGATAAATGTTGTGGTTTGCCATGGAGGTTAATAATTTTAATGTTCATATGGTATGTTGTTAGGTTTCTGTCTCTTTCTCTGTCTTTTTTATTTTTTTATACATGTTGCTGTGTTACTTTCATACAAGTACAGTGGTGCCCCGCAAGACGAATGCCTCGCAAGACGAAAAACTCGCTAGACGAAAGAGTTTTCCGTTTTTTGAGTCGTTCCGCAAGACGAATTTCCCTATGGGATTGCTTCGCAAGACGAAACGTCTTGCAAGTTCTTGCGAGTTTGTTTCCTTTTTCTTAAAGCCGCTAAGCCGTTAATAGCCGCTAAGCCGTTAATAGCCGCTAAGCCGCTAATAGCCGCTAATAGCCGTGCTTTGCAAGACGAAGAGACTCGCGGAACGGATTAATTTCGTCTTGCGAGGCACCACTGTATATTGCTCCCTTTGTTAACTTTTGCTTAGTAACATTCTGATGGTTGGATGCAAGTAAATCTGAATCTGGCCAATTCTGTGAGCGACTAGGAGTTTGTCAAGTTATTCAGATGGCCACTGTTTTATTTAAGGATCTCAGGTGGGTGAGAGACAATGCTGTTGCCAAACCTGCCTTGTTAACTGGTCACTGTAGCTATGTTGTAATTGTCCCTGTATGTCCTCTTTTCATTTCATTTCCCTCTGAACTTACTTAACTACCTTTCCCAACCATGTGTTGGGAGATGCGGGGTGCGCACACACACAGTTGTGTGTACTTGCCAGTTCAGGATTACAGTTCATACATCTGACAATATGAACAAAAGTAAAAAAAGGTAAAGGACCCCTGACAGTTTACGGTATATATTGGTTAGCATTGTAAGATACCGCAAATCTCGTTTTTGTTTTTTGCTGCAACAGACTTAATATGCTACCTGTCTGGAAGGTGTATGTGCTGCAAGATGCTTGTGTTTTTAAAACAGGTTCTTGGCAGGGAAATATTTAACTTGCAATTCTTTCTCCATTGTGGAGGTACTTTGATGAGGGTTAGAACCTCGAATCATCACACACACCCTTCTTCTTGAGCTTAGAGCACCTTGAGGGTTGGGAAAAGTGGGACTTACTGCTGAGTAAGCATGCACCATATTTGCAGTTCTAGGCACGCTTGCTCAGAAGCAAGTTGCTGGGGATCATAAGAGGGGGAGACTTCTAAATCTCCAGTGTGTCTCACTGAAGAAGGCTTCAGGAAGGCATTGGTGGAGAAAAGATCACGACTGATGGCCTGGGCAGGTGGAGAACGAGGGATTGGTGGTGGTGAAGTGGAACTCTTTATTGATGCCTGCAATGAGAGCAAATCCCATAGAACCCAGTGGGTTCTAGCACTTCAGAAAGAATGAAAGGCCGGGTCTGTGCCTCAAGCTTACAATATAGAGGATAACACAAGGGCCACTGTGGTGTAGTGGTTAAAGTTTTGGGCTGGGAGGGACTGGGGAGAGCCAGGTTTAAAGCCCCACTTGGCTATAGAGCTTACCAGTTGGCATCAAGTCAGTCACTACCTCTCAGTCCTATCTCACAGGATTGTTGTAAGGATAAAAGTTTACGGCGGGGGTGTGATTATGTGTGTGTGACAAACTGTGCATGTTGCCTTGTGCTCCTTGGAGAAAAGTTGGGTTGTAAACTAATAATTCCCAGAGGAAGGGTAGGCAGAATATACCATGTTTCATTTACACATACCTAGGTTCAGTTTAATTGCAGTGTGAAAACTTCACTGGGAAGGCTTTGAGGAGGGGTTTGAAGTCCTTGGCAAGCACTTCAGGCACAGTTCTGAGTAATCCCAATTTGGATTCAGCTGCAATCCCCAAAGCACCTTACTTAGGCATATGAAACTGCTTTTTATACTGAGTCAGAGGTTTGATCCATTTAGCCCTGACTTGCCTACTCTTGTGTTAGGGCCTGGGGGTGGGGTCCCAGGCTTGATGGACTTCCCCACAAGTCCCATGAATGTGTGGCCTAGAATATGCTGCTGCACTGGGTAAGGGATGTGGGGGCGGGTGTCGCAGGGGGCAAGCCTTTTCTGTTTCAGAGCAGCCTCTCTGATCCACTCACTGAGAAACTTACATTGAGCTTCCCAGGAACCTCAAGGTTTCCTGGAACATAGTATGAAGGCCTTTGGTATGAACAGTGTAAGAGATGCTCTGTCCTTTTCAAGGCAACCTTTGCCAACCTGGGGCCCTCCAGATGTTTTTGGACTACAGTAGAGTTATCACACCTCTCTTGTGTGGACAGTGCTCAAACATTAGGTGCATTGAAGTCAGTGGACACCCAGTAGTTTTTCCTGGAAGACACCCACTGCCCTGATGCAATTAGCCTTCAGGGGGGAGAGAGGGCCCTAATGTTTACTCAGATGTAAGCCCTGCTTTGTTAGTGAGCCTTACCCTGTAATTCTGAGCAACTGTCTTTGGAGTAAGTCAGGAATGGGAAATCTGTGGCTTTCCAGGTGTTGCTGGTCCACAGCTCCCATTGGCCATGCTACCTAGGGCTGATGGGAGTCTGAATGCAGCAATATCTGGAAGGCCACATCCCTGCTGTAATCAAGCTCTTATTCTTTGTATATATAAATTTGGTATAACCACCCCCAAATCAAAGACTCTGTGTGTGTGTGTGTGTGTGTGTGTGTGTCCCCGGGTCTCCCCTTTCCCACTCCTTGTCCCCAAATTTGTGGCTTTCTGGGCCAGATGGCCTAGCGTTGGTGTGGGGGTGTGGGACTTCCTATAGTGGGAGCAGAAGCAAGCTGAAACACTGCAGAGTTCTTGCCTCTTGAATTCAAAGTAGGGCACACACCGAAGTGCATGGGAAAGAAGTTGGAGTATGTAGTCAGAGTGCGAGGGTTTTGAAATGCTTAAGAGGCAATTGATGGGGCAGTGATAAATAGGCCATTTTGCAGGGAGGAGCATCACCCGTGGGAAGTGAATAAGAGGAAATGATCAGGAGAGCTATGCCGTTGGGCTGTTTTTGGAATGACTGCTTCCTTTGTGTACAAGGGAAGCCACACAAAATTCCTTTCCTTGATGCTGGGTGACTCGCTGAGATCGAAGGGCCCAAAGGTCTAGTAGCCTGATCCTTTCCTCAAAAGCTTGGCTCTCTTGACTCCTTCCCAGCACAACCCACCACAAATAGGCTTGCATAGTCTGGCCAGTGTATGAAATTCTTTAGTCAGTGTTTGTAATAGAGAACCGCTCTCCCTGTAAAAGAAAGTGATCCGAGTTCATATCCCTAGAGAGAAGTAAATTCTGCGGCCCAGTACACTGATATTAAATATACTATGATCGCACCTTGCACGCAGTCAACTTGTGTGATTTCAACCTTGCGTGACTGAAAGCCAGCTGGTTGAGATCTTGCAGATAAATTGCACACATGGGTTCTGGTATATGTGTTTTTGCATAGTTGCACCATCTTAACCCCTGCACAAAGCACACTAGTACTAGTAGATAAAATTAAATTGCAGAAAGTGTAAGTGACAAACTTGGGAATTTTAGCACTATGGTGTGGACTTATTTAAATAAAAGCACTGAACTTATGATTAGGCAGAGCTCTACCCCCTCCCCCCTTTCATTGCAGGAATGTGAAACTAGACCTTCCTGTTGTGGTACAGAGGTTTGTGGATATCATTTGCTGTAGGTTCACACTGAAATAAAAGTGTGTAGAGTGAAATAATTGATTTCTGTGATTATTGTTGATAAATTCCCCAGCAGGGAGTACATCTTGAGCAACAATAAAAAGAAGGGTTTTGATATGAAGAACAGTGTTCTGTTTCAGGTGGATATAGGGGTGATCTTGAAAGAAATGTTGTGGTCCCTTGTTCTTACATTGTACTCTGGTCTTGTATGCAGAATGCCACAGTCCCACTTATCACGTTAATAATAATAATAATAATAATAATAATAATAATAATAATAATATATTTGAGGCTTAGTGGGACACGGGTGGCGCTGTGGGTTAAACCACAGAGCCTAGGACTTGCTGATCAGAAGGTCGGTGATTCGAATCCCCGCGACAGGGAGAGCTCCCGTTGCTCGGTCCCTGCTCCTGCCAACCTAGCAGTTCGAAGCATGTCAAAGTGCAAGTAGATAAATAGGTACCGCTCCGTCAGGAAGGTAAACGGTGTTTCCGTGTGCTGCTCTGGTTCGCCAGAAGCGGCTTAGTCCTGCTGGCCACATGATCCGGAAGCTGTACGCCGGCTCCCTTGGCCAATAAAGCAAGATGAGCGCCACAATCCCAGAGTCAGTCACGACTGGACCTAATGGTCAGGTGTCCCTTTACCTTTACCTTTATTTGAGGCTTGTCAGATATGCTTAGTGTATGTTTTTTAAAATGAGAACCTCAATATTTACCAACGAGAGCTAGGTGCAAAGGATGTTTAGTTAGAACAGGATACTTCTGAGCACTTTCTGAGCCCAGGAATTTGTATTTAGTACCAGAACTGAACTGGACCAAACTCAGTCCTTTCACCTATAAGTCTACTCATGGTTTGCTTTCTTCAGGTCAGCAGCCTAATTAGGTGGGGAAAGTTGCTGTTGTTTAAAACATTGGGAGTCTTGTCCACCTGCAACAAATTACCCAGAGCTCTGCCAACAGATCCTGAACCTCCTCCTCATGCGCAGAGTACCTGCTGTTGAGAGACTTGTGGAAGATGCTCAAAGGAAGTGTTTTACAACCACAGTGTGTGTTTTGTCTTCTGACAAGTGTAGTCTTAATTATTTACAACCACATATCACAGCATGTTAGTAATCGATCTTTGGTGCTGTTTGGAAGGATAATGGCACAGGAAGAGGCTGTTTATCTTTCAAGCCAGTTCTTCCAATCAGACCTCAAAATGGGGGCTGGGTGTTGCATGAACAATTCCCCCCTCCCCCTGTTTCATTTTCTCTTCTTAGCTGCTGTTCTTGCAGGCAGCACGATGGCATTGCTAGCTCAGAGATCCTAAGGAGGGGCGGGGAGAGATGGAAAGTGGGAGAATTATACCATGGACACCAGAATCCCTAGTCCTTTAGGACAGGGATGTCCTACCGGTTGATCGCGATCTACTGGTCGATCGTAGGGTGTCCCTGGCCGATCGAAGCTCAACAACTCTGGTCAATCCAACGGGTAGATCACTGCCAGTTTTTTATAGTGGGAGTAGATTGCAGTCTCTTGGAAGTTGGATGTGCCTGCTTTAGGAGAAGGCCATAGCAAGATGTTTGCCTCGATCCCCCTAGGTACATACTTGTAGAGGGAAGTTCACATCCCTAACAGGACAGGGAACAGGGCGTGCCAACGTGAGCTACAGACTGGGTTGAATGTGCATCCTCTTGGTCAAATAGGGAAGGGCCACAGCTGAATGGCAGAGCATCTTTTTTGCATGCAGAAGGTCCCTCGCTCAATCCCAGTGGCATCTCCTGGGAGGCATTCCTGCCAGAAACCCTGCAGAGTCACTGCCAGTCAGTGGAGACAGTACTGAGCGAGACGGACCCGAAGGTCTGACATAGTGTGAAGCAGCTTTCAGTGATAGGTTCAGCCTATGGTTGGGGAGCACGGGCAAGGCCGGGGTTCTGTCCTCCCCCCCCCAAAAAAAAGAATTCCCTCCACATTTTGTCGTGTCAACAAGAGGGCTATATATGGATTGAGGCAGTTGTGCTTTTGTCACATTGTGTACACAACAGCTTCTGGATTCCTTCTTCCAGTCCCCCCTTTTTTTGCAGCAGAAAACACATTGTTATGTCTATTTGAATTACCTGTCAAAACACCATGCAGCTGTTTTGTGTGACCTCCAGTGCAAGAAAATGCACAGGCACGCCACGTTGAAGTGAGTGATTTCCCCGGCATGTAATAAAAATGACACAGTGCTTCTCTGCTTGCTATCCCCAGCTTCTAAATGACAGGATTATCGCTGATCCACTTGGCTCTCCAAAAATCAGGCCTTTTTGCTAGGTCATCAGCACAACAGCTTGTTGTGGGGTTTGGTCATTTGATTTAGCGTCTGATACAATTGACAATGGGCAGTGCAAGTTGCACAAACCTCAGAACAACAAATGCCTTAAAAATAAAGGCTTTCGCTACATGGCGCACATTACAACTAAGCATTTCAGCTTCCCCAAAGAGTTGTGTCTCTTAAGGGGAAATGAATTGTCATGTGATTTGTGTTCATGTGTCAGTTATTTGGTCTGGTCAATATCTGACTCTCTTGAGGACATGCCTTAGCAATAACTTTGGAAAAAGCAAGCACTTAAGCTTCTCCCCCTCCCCAGGCCACTCAAAGAGAAACAGTTTGCCCCAAGCCGGGAATGCAGTATGCAAAGAAAGCACTATCTTACGGGTGCAAACAAATCACCCAGCCATTATCAATATGCACATAGTTCTGTGTTCAGCTCTTACTGCTCCTTGCAGCATGCTCTTTTTGAACCTTGGTCTGCATTTATTTCTGCAGTAAGGCAAATAAAGAAAAGAATGGGGCTGCTATTTTGGTTTTGCAAGCAGCCACATACTTGAATGATGAAATTGGTGAGCACATGATGATCCAGGACAAACTGTGAAGCTGAACGCACTTGTGAGAGAGCTTGGGGTGCTCTGTTGCAATCTTTGCCAACCTGGTGCCCTCTGGATAATTTGGGCATGACTCTTACCGGCCCCAGTGAGCACAGCCACTTTCACTGGGGCTGATATAGTCCAATACTTCTGGGAGGGCATCAGGTTGGTGGAGGTTGCTGCTTGGTTTTCTGTGTGAAACGGCAAGTTTGTTCCGTTCCCATGCTTCATTGACCTCATGTCTTGCTTTGCAGGTCCTTAGCTGTTGGCAGCAAATCAGGTTACAAATTCTTCTCCCTTTCTTCTGTGGATAAACTGGAGCAGATCTATGAATGCAGTAAGTGTATATTTTAATTCCCCTTCTACCCCACCCCATGCCCCCTTCCATCTTTATGTTGTGGTCACATTTTGGACTGAGCAGATAGTTTCTGGAAAGAATCCATCTTCTCCTCCAATTGACTGCCCCCTGCTCTAGTAGCCTTCGTTACCTAATTGACTTGATCCCTGGGCTTGCCCTCCTAGCTGCAAGGACAGCGGCCAGCTCCTTGACCCCAAACATCCGAGCTTGTATGTTTGGTATTTTTCTGGAGCTTCTTTCTAAAAAGTTCTTTTTGCATCTCTTATTCCAGAAGCCTCCAAAGCAAAAGAGGGAGAGAGAGATGTTTGGGCCACCTAAAATGGTAGTCTCTAGCCCCAGCACATGCAAGATCTTCATCAGTGTGTTGCTGACTTCAGGCAGAAATCCAGTTGGTGCCGGCTGCTGGGGGCAGCTGCTGTTGCACTGCTGGCAAGCAGCGAACCTGTCCTACAGGGTTGTGGTTCATGACTTCAGTGAGAGATAATAAACCACAAGTGGTATATTGGGGTCCCTGTGGCAGCTCTGCCACTTCCAAGAAGACAATACATCTGTGATTAATGGGGGTCAACGGTGGCTTGCTTCTGCCCCACTCTGCACCTTCATTAAAAAAAAAAATTTGACTTGGCCTCAACATGGGTTCAGCAGATTCTTCATTCTGCATTCCCATGATCTGCAGTTGGTCCATTTACATGCTGCCCTAGCCCCATGTGAACAGCTCAACATCCCTGGGTCCCAACTCCCCCTTTCCTGGCCCAAATGTGTTCCTAGCTTGTGTCCATGTGACTCAACCACCAGACCCAGCCTTTCTCTAACTGGGAGGTCTCATTTGCCTTTTAACAACTCACATCATGCTTTGCATCAAACCAGAAGAAATGTGACTCTTGAGTTACGGTATTTGCGATGTGTGTCTTGAGTTCTTCCTGACTTGGAAGCTTTGATTCTGAACAGAGGGTGGAGGGGAGTATCTGTTCCCCTCTGTCCCCTCTTGCCACCTTTTGGGTGTTTTATGCTGTTTGCTCCCCCAATGTGTTTTTGACATTACCCCACCTGTTTTCAGCACAAAGAGGATATCTGGCTGCATGCTGCGGCCTTGGCTGGAGCATTGGTATCTTCTCACATTACCAAGCATTTTATGTAGTTGTGCAGGAATACGAGATGAATCACGCTCAGCTCTTTGAACATTGGTGCAAAGGTACCCAAGTTCAAGGATGGCTTTGTAATTTACACAGGGAAACACGTTTGCCATTTGTACACAAATGTTTTCCCAGAGCAAGCGCAAACCGTGACAACATACGGGCATATACATGTACCTAAGAGACATGGTTGTATCACAGCCTGCAACGTGTGTGTTGTGCAGAAAGCAAACTTGTCACACAAAAGTGTGGTACTGTCCTAAAGGACAAAATCCCTGCGTGGTGCCGTTGTTTGTGTTTCACTCTGCTGGGTAAATTGGGTGTGTTTTGCCTCATTCGATGGGCAGGCATTGATTAGGAATTGATGAGCCGCCCCCCCCCCCAAACTCACACCTCTGCTTGGTGTGGGGAAATCCACCCACTAAATCACACAAGTACAGTTTGTCTTCTTTTTTTCATTTTAGCTCAGCTTTTGGAGCAGATAGTCTGAAAGGAGTGAATTGCCCTTGGTAACGGAAATGGCGCCGCTTGCTTGATAGACCCAGTAGATGAACCAGAACCCCTTCAGGCTTTAACTTCTGGCAGTTTTCCTAGTTGGCAAATGTCAACCGTTGCACTGCTTGATACAGTTAAGATTTATACTAATGGTTCTGGCCAGGAAGCCTCGGTAGCTGCTTGAAATCTGTTCCATGGCACATGCTTTTAGCAGGCTCTTTATTTACAGCTTGCTCATCTTCAGCAAGCAGAAGGTTGGGCTCCCTCCCATTCTGTTGTCTTCCCCCACTTAGCAGCTTTGCTCTTCCTGCTGTAATATTAAGGTCTATTTACAGCCAGCCTAGCCTCGGATGTGTCAATCTATTGATCCTCAGGGAAGAGCGAAGCTCTAGCCAGCTGTAGTTTAGTCAAGCACCTGCATGTTCTCACTCAGTTCAGTCTCTCTCCCTCAAACCCTGTGCCTCTTTAAATAGAAAAATAAGGTAATTGTGACCATACGTGCCTAAAGTTTTGGATGGGAGACCTTTAGGAGCAATCTTAACACCTTGATCCTAGGCACACTTTCTTGAGAGTATGTCCCCTTTGATTTCCATGGAGTTTCTTTGTAAGTGTACACACTAGCAATCTGATTTTAGGGTTAGCCCTCTTGTCAGCAAATGGTTTTCAGATTTCCCTTCCCTCAGGGAGTCCTTTGCATATAGACTTGCCATCTGATCAGCCACTGTCCATGCCACAGAGGAGTCTAATGGGTTTAAGTGACAGGAGGATGGATTTCGGTTGAATATTAGGAGAATCTTCTTGATGGTGAGAGTAGCTGAACAGTGGAACCAATTTCTTAAAGCAGGGGGGAGGCTTCTCTTTCCTGGAGAGCCATATCCTGGGGACGCTCAAGCTTTGGAGTTCTGCATCAGGATGAGATGCCTTACAGGCCACCTGACATTTTTTTTGCGGGGGGAGGGGATGACTCTGGAGGATGTAGGGACACAACCAGACTTACTGGGCGTCTCCATTGTGAATGGATAGGGTGACACAGAACATGCTCTACTCCCCAGCAACTGCAAATTGCAAAGTTCTTTCAGCAAAGCTTGTCAAAAATGACTACAGTGGTACCTCGGGTTAAGTACTTAATTCGTTCCGGAGGTCCGTTCTTAACCTGAAACTGTTCTTAACCTGAAGCACCACTTTAGCTAATGGGGCCTCCTGCTGCCGCCGCGCCACCAGAGCACGATTTCTGTTCTCATCCTGAAGCAAAGTTCTTAACCCGAGGTACTATTTCTGGGTTAGCGGATTCTGTAACCTGAAGCGTATGTAACCTAAAGCGTATGTAACCTGAGGTACCACTGTAAACCCTTAAAGGGTTCCAGGGAACCCTAAGGTTCACCTGAACACAGTTTTGAAACCACAGCGTCTCCAGACACATTAAGAAGGGGGTATGACTCTTAATTACTGTCTTTTGAATCGTGTTGTGTCTTTGCTTTTGCTGGTTCTGGGGTGGGCGGTGCAGGCAGATGAGGCAGGAGAATGGGGCAGGTCAGCAGCAAGAGGAGTGACTTGAAATTCTGATTTGCTGTGTGAACAGCTCCTTTGCACCTTCATCCTTCATTTTGTCAACTTTTTCCTACATCTCTCCTTTCCACCCCTGCAGCTGACACAGAAGATGTGTGCATTGTGGAGAGGCTCTTTTCCAGTAGCTTGGTGGCCATAGTGAGCCTCAAAGCCCCTCGCAAGCTGAAGGTTTGCCACTTCAAGAAGGGGACAGAGATTTGCAACTACAGCTATTCCAATACAATCCTGGCTGTCAAGCTTAACAGGCAGGTGAGTCGTGATGCTTTTGCGTCATCTCAGGCTTCTTTTGTTTTTCATTCATATTTAGTATTTTATTGATTTGGTTAACCAGAGTTCAGTTCCCCACTCGGTCATGACGCTCACTGGGTGACCCTGGGCTAGTCACTTGCTCTCAGTCTACCCTACCCCGCAGGGTTGTTGTGAGGATAAAATAGGGAGGAGAACTATGTCAGGCACCTTGAACTCCTTGGAGGAAAGGCAGGATACAAACCACAGCAACAAGAGTAAAGAGCCACCGTAACAAAAAGAAAGAAAACAAAGAATCAGAAATGTAAAGCATAAAGGACAAAAGGCCTCTTTATTTGTGGTCAGTCCAGAGTCTAGGAATAAGTTTGAAACTGTGGTCGCAAGTGGGTGGGTTTTGTGGCACTGGTACTTTCTAACAATAGAAGGGACAGTAAAACTTCTTTTTCTGGACACACCTATGCTGCTGACAGGGGCCTCTTGCAACTTGAACGCTTCTCCTTGCACCAAACAAACAAAAAACTATATATCTCATAGAAAGCTAACCTATAAGAGCAATATTATATGCGAGTTTTCTATGTACAGTGAAGACAGCAAAATAGGAGTTGACCCTGTTTCTGGACTCAGCTGCTGCAGGGAGAGGCTCACGCAGATGAATTTCCTCCTGTCCCTGTGACATGCTCATACCAGCCATGCATAGTTTCGTTAAGTGATTTTTGTGGCATCAGAGGCATTGGAAAGGGGGGGGGGGGATACTTTGGTAAAATTTCCCTGGAGGCAGGTTTTGCTTGCTGATAGCAACCAGGCAAGCGCCTGTTTTCCAGGCCTCCATTCTCAGACTAGAACATAGCACCACTAGCTCTAGCTTAACAGGGCGACTGGTGAGTAGTCAGTCACTTGATCCAATCCAATAAATAATGATCATGGATTTTTTGTTGGAATCTTGCTTAGTATTTTGTCCCTTGAGGGACTGCAATAAATTCTAATCAACTTTTACTTATTTTGAGCACAGATATTTTTGTTGTGCGGGGCGAGGTGATAATTGCACTTCCTTCTGACCCAGAGCACAAACACACATTGCCTGTAGGGCGAAGAACAGTCAGGATCTTTCTTGAATTGAGGTCAGGATCAGGTGAGGCCTCCTAATAACAGGTGATCACAATTGCCTCGCCTAAGTTGTGGGAAAGGAGGCTTTGCCTTGCGCTTCTAAATCAACATAATCCAGGCTGGCAGATTTTAAAACTGCCTTCACTAGTCACTAACTTCCTTCTCTAGGAAGCTTCACTCTGAGGGTTTTACGCTGCTTCAGGATTTTCTCTTCATTCTCTTCCCTCTCCTTTTTTTATTTCCCTCCTCAGCGATTGATCGTGTGCTTAGAAGAGTCTCTGTACATACATAACATCCGGGACATGAAGGTGTTGCATACCATCAGGGAGACGCCCCCCAACCCCGCAGGTAAGGGAGACCATTCTCCATTTCCCACACATAATCTTTGACACAGTGAAAGCACCACCCAGTTGTGATTCTGCAAGGAGGGTAGCTCAGTCAAGAATTAAATTTGTGTTTGTATAGTCGACCCTCCTGGTTGCATATTCTTCAAGGGGCAGCAGCTTATGAATACAGACATAAATGTGCTGGTTCTCTCCCTGTTGCCCTTCTACTGGCAGGTGTTTGCTCCAACAGGCCTTGGGGAACTGACTTTTTAAAGGAAAAGGCTGTGTGGTTTTTAGCTTTTTGTATTTTACCTTTGCTGTCCATGTGAACTGCCCTTAGTCCCCACCACAAGGTCACCTTAAAATGCTCCCTGTCACCCACAGGAACTCCAAACCCTGTCCTGCAAGCCTCGGTGACGGCTGCTTTCCCTTCCCGGTCCTCCTTGAAGTGTTTGTAGCCTGAGGCAATGCCCCCCTTTTCTCTCTGTCCCTAGGCTTGTGTGCGCTGTCCATAAACAACGACAACTGCTACCTGGCCTACCCAGGCAGTGCCACTATTGGGGAAGTCCAGGTCTTTGACACCATCAATCTGGTGAGGTTCCGCAAGCATCTTTCCTGCTTCTGTGCCCAAGGAGATCTTCCCTGTCTGGTGCTGGCTGCGCCTGTGCTAAGCTCTTGTGCCCCTTTTTTCTTTTCTGCAGAGAGCTGCTAACATGATCCCTGCTCATGACAGTCCTTTGGCTGCGCTAGCTTTCGATGCGAGCGGCACAAAACTGGCCACGGCGTCGGAAAAGGTGAGGGCCTGATACACTGACTTCAGTTTTGAATGGGAACAAAGGCAGCATTTCTGTGTGAGCTTTTTGAAAGAGTGAGTTGAAGTGCCCAGAAGCCTCCTGCAGTGTTTCTGCTTGGGAATAATCCAAAATGTCAGCACAAACCTCTCATCCTCCAACTTAGGACTTGAGCCGCTGTTCCAGCTATGAACACCCTGTCATGCTAAGCTGTGCGTTGGTTCTTTTTATCAGGTGGGGTTCTGTCCGCCTTTTAAAGTATAGCTGTATTGTCAGGGCTTTTCCTGCAGCGGCACCAGGTTATTCCTGATGAGCATTCTCACAGATCCTGGCAGGAATTCTCTCCTCCTGTTTGCCCTGTCCCACCCCACAGCTGGTACAGTGCTGTATCTTTGAATTAAACTCTATGACGCGGTAGTGACGTTGATGACAGTCCGACACTTTCCAAGCTTGCTCATCCTGTCAGAGTTGGCCCACAGGGTGTAGACAGCCAAAGATCTCTCCCCCAGAGCTATATAGGTTCAGCCCCTCTGCTCTCGAACTATATTTAGACTCTGCAGCAGCTATTTTAAATTGAACATTGAAGTCTTTGTTTCTCACCTCCTTTTTCCCAACAGGGGACGGTGATCCGGGTATTTTCCATTCCAGAGGGACAGAAACTCTTTGAATTCCGAAGGGGTGTGAAGAGGTGAAGTAAAATGCTCAGTCTCAGAAGCTTGCTCTTTGCAGGAGGTTCCCCCCCCCCCACCTCAGCAGTTCAACCTGTGTCATAGGTAGCTGTGTTTCTTCATGGTGGAGGGAATCCAAAATCTGCAGAAGGGCGAAACCTTTGTTTTGCAGCAGGAAGCAGTGAGCAGGTTTTCGGGTGCCTCAGAATTCCCCAGCAGTTAAATGGGTGGAACCCTACCTAGGTCACTGTAGAATGTGGAGCAGTTGCCTCTGTCTAGCTGCCACCTCTTCTTCCTCCAGTTAGGATGTGGGAACTGACCGGCCGTTTTCTTTTCTGCTTATTCCCTCCAGGTGTGTGAGCATTTCCTCTTTGGCATTCAGCATGGACGGCATGTTTCTGTCTGCATCCAGTAACACGGAGACAGTGCACATTTTCAAATTAGAAACTGTGAAAGAGAAGTAAGGAAACCTTTCTTTCCACAGCTGCCCACTTAGATCCAGGGTGGCCATAGGGTGGGTGGCAACCCAGCTCTTATCTCTCAGGCTAAGCCTCTAAGGGCTTTCAGTGTGGCTTGGAAAGGGGGGGATTTGCCACGTTCCTCTCTCGTTTCGGAATAGTCTCCCCAGCCACTATTCATCAGGCCCCTAAGTTAAATACGGCTCGTGTCCAACTAATCTAGGCATGTTCAAAGCCCTTTTCAGGGTGGTGCTATGGGTTAAACCACTGAGCCTACGACTTGTCGATCAGAAGGTCGGTGGTTCGAATCCCCGCGACGGGGTGAGCTCCTGTTGCTTGGTCCCTGCTCCTGCCAACCTAGCAGTTCGAAAGCACATCAAAGTGCAAGTAGATAAATAGGTACCGCTCCGGCGGGAAGGTAAACGGCATTTCCGTGCACTGCTCTGGTTCACCAGAAGCGGCTTAGTCATGCTGGCCACATGACCCGGAAACTGTATGCCACCTCCCTCGGCCAATAAAGTGAGATGAGCGCTGCAACCCCAGAGTTGGCCACGACTGGATCTAATGGTCAGGGGTCCCTTTACCTTTACCAATCTGGCCCACCGGTCAGTTTAATCTGGCCCTTGTGGCAAGGATTGAAGCTCAACAACTTCAATCCTAAAAAAAAAAAAAAAAGCTGTGGGAAAATTATAAAAAAAGCTCTACAACTTTGGTCGGCCCTCAGGCATGTTCACTTCATCAAATCTGGCCCTGTTTGAAAAAAGTTTGAGCACCCCTGAACTAATCCATACTGAGAGTAAACCCATTTAAATCAGTTGTTTTAGGTTTGTCACATTCATTGGTTTCACTGGTCTGTTCTGAGCATGACTGAGTGGTAGGTAGGTCATAACAGTGGTAGCTTTTTAGGAGCCAGTTTAAAGCTAAAAAATACCCAAACGTTTGACGTGCTGACTCTAGGGTAACTTGCTTTTTGCTTATATATTGTCCTGGATAGATGAACTTTTCTTCCTTGTTCAGAATCGTTACTAGCTGTTGTGAGCATCAGCAGGATACACTAAACACTTTTGATAAATATTTTTCTTGCCGTAGAATCGGGGTGGAACTGGGCTGTTAAGGCAGTGTGCACACACAACAACCCAATGATACTGTTTCTTTAAAATTTGTGCTGCTTGTTGATGTAAATATAGGATAATTTTTAAGGCCACATTGTTTCGAAGCAAAAACCCAATGCAAGCAGTGCTCTGGTAAACCATATAGTGGAGAGAGAACATGAAAGAAAAGGTTTTTAAATCAATAAATAAATCTGCCTTTGGAAATAAAGTAAAGCTAGGTCCATCTGCATCTCCAGAGGCGGAACAGGGAAAGTCCCACCTTTTCTGTAGAGGCCAGCCTATTTCCCAAATGCAGTTGAAGACTTGTGCTAATGTCTTGAAAGAGCAGCTGATGCTTAGAGGGAGTTACGCATCTGCCTGTGGCTGTAAGCCAAGACATACTCAAATCTGGCAGAGTTCTTCTTGTGATATATGAAGTGGTGCAAGTGTAATTTCCACTCTACCTCCTTGCTTCCAGACCTCAGGAGGAGCCCACGACTTGGACGGGTTACTTTGGGAAAGTCCTGATGGTCTCCACAAACTACCTGCCTGCCCAGGTGACAGAAATGTTCAACCAAGGCCGAGCTTTTGCCACCGTCCGCCTCCCTTTCTGTGGGCACAAAAACATCTGTGCGTTAGCCACGTAAGTACAGAGCGCTGAGTGGGGAGGGGACTTCCCCCCCATCTTTCACAAGCTCCCTACAGGTAGAGATGGGAAGGGAGGCAACGTGACCTTCTGAACATATGTGTGTTTGTTTGTTTTTAATAATCATACTGCATTTGAATAATGCACAAAACCCAGGTTCCTTTGTGCACAATAGTGAGGCCTGTGAGGCTTCATTGATCAGCTGACAGCAAAGTCCTGTGCATGTTTAAAAAGGTAAAGGGTAAAGGGACCCCTGACTATTAGGTCCAGTCGTGACCGACTCTGGGGTTGCGGCGCTCATCTCGCTTTATTGGCCGAGGGAGCCGGCGTACAGCTTCCGGATCATGTAGCCAGCATGACTAAGCCGCTTCTGGGGAAACCAGAGCAGCGCACGGAAACGCCGTTTACCTTCCCGCCGGAGCGGTACCTATTTATCTACCTGCACTTTGACGTGCTTTCAAACTGCTAGGTGGGCAGGAGCAGGGACCGAGCAACGGGAGCTCACCCCGTCGCGGGGATTCGAACCACCACCTTCTGATCGGCAAGCCCTAGGCTCTGGTGTAACCCACAGTGCCACCCGCGTCCCCCTGTGCATGTTTACTCTGAAGTAACTTCCATTCAGTGCAGTTGGACTTACACTGATCTTTGTAAAGTGAACTTGGCTGCTGGGAGGAAAGCAGCAACTTTAAAAACCACACACACATAGTTAAATCTTACATAGTAAGGTTTTTAAACTTGACTAGGATTTACTTGCAGAATCCAAAAGATCCCTCGGCTGCTGGTAGGAGCTGCAGATGGGTACCTGTACATGTACAACCTGGACCCCCAGGAGGGAGGCGAATGCACCCTGATGAAACAGCACAAGTAAGTCTCCTGTCCTGCTTCCTTCTTGTGAGATGCTCCCATTTTTTTTGTTTTGAGATTTTCCATTTCAGAGCTAGGGTGAAGCATTGCCTCCATACAGGTGGCTGTGGTAGCTTTAATTATGTCACATATTTGTACACCACCCTTCACCAAAGAAAGGTGTTGGGGCAGTGTACAGCATATGTAAAACGGTAATGCAGAATAGTAGGCCCAATGCCCTACAACAATTTTAAAAGGTTAGCACAAGGCTGAGCAAAATGTACTGTCGTGAGTTGGGAGGGGTCAGCCTGGATGATGCCCTGAGTCCTTTCCAGTTTTGGGGATCCTGTATCTGTGGCAGTAGAAGGCACGAGAGCAAGGTTGCCAAACCAGTCCCTTTGTCTAAGCAATGGCTTTGGCTGACCAGCTAAACACAATTTGCATAACCAAAGAATGTGTCGTAGAGCAAATGGGTGGGCCTTTCACCTGCTCTCCTTTAACTGCTAGGTAGGAGAGTCATAGCCAGAGTAGTGTGTGTGAGCTGAGCCAGAAGCAGGCTGGAAGCTGGACACGCAGAGATCCGCTTGTGCTGTACTGGATCCAAAGCTGCGACTGATGAAGGAGACAGATCTGTTAGGGCGTTAGTGCGGTGAGGCCCTCCATCTTAGGCTCACGTTGTACAGGTTGTTAATACCTGGCGAGTATTTCAATTTTAACCTGAGGATTGACATTTGTCCAGTTTTAACTTTAATTTTAATTTATATGAATTAATTTTGGGTTGCATTTGAATCGATTGATTGCTTGTTTTTATGCATATTGTATTATTTATATGATGTTAGCCGCTCTGGCCGGGGAGGGCGGGGTACAAATAAAAATTTATTATTATTATTATATGTGTAGATGAAACCATAAAGACAACACAGTCTTTCTTTCTAAGGATTGCATTGGTCACCGTTCGCTCTCTGGTTCTTCCCATAGGCTGGATGGCAGCATGGAGCCAGGCAATGAAATCCTAGAATCTGCATCGCACGACCGGCCGCTAGTAGCACAGACGTACAGCACTGCTGTGACTAAAGGTACTTACGTGCCTTCTTCGCCTACAAGGCACGGTAAGGATGGGACCGGGGTGGCTGAGTGAGGAGCCCGCAAGGGGGGTGCCCACAAGAGGCAAGTTCCACATGGCCTTCCCCATAGGGCATGACTCGCCCCTTGGGAGAGGAAGACCACCCTGGTCAAGAAGGCTGCTTGAGCCACTCGGCCTGGTCCTTTCGTTGCTCCACTCCTTGTCAGAGCCAAGAAGTCAGACATTGCATCCCCCTTTATTATGAATAAAGCGTTGACAAAACTTGAATGTTATGTATAAATGGTAATCCATTTTTTTTAAAAAAAATATTTATTAAAGTTTCAAAGGAAAAAAAGATCATATTAATAAAAAAAATTAACAATAAAAAAGAAAAATACAAAGTAGAAAAAAAAGAAAAAACAGTTAAAAACAATTCCATCTTTTCCTCACTTCTTTTACGTTTACTTGTTTCCCGGACCTCCTCATACCTCCCTCTTTTGTATTCTAATTCAGTTGTTAATCCAACAATTCCTTTCCCTTCTTTTTACTCCTAATCCTTAGTCTTGATATATTGTAACGTTAGATTTTTACATATTAAAAACCAATTTTTCCATATTCTTTTGTACCCATACAGCTAGAAACCCCTTAACTTCAATCCAACATCATTCTAACATTCATTAATTTTACAATATTTCTGTAAATAGTCTTTAAATTTCTTCCAATCTTCTTCCACCGACTCTTCTCCCTGGTCACGAATTCTGCCAGTCATTTCTGCCAATTCCATATAGTCCATTAATTTCATCTGCCATTCCTCCAGTGTGGGTAAATCTTGTGTCTTCCTATAAATGGTAATCCAGTCTTTGGGGAATGGGCTGTAATTATTGGTAGGACAGCTGCTTTGCATGTAGAAGGTCCCAAGTTCAATCCCTGGCAACATCTCCAGGTTGGGCAGGGAAGGTCCCCCTGCCTGGAACCTCGGAGAGCAGCTGCCAGTCTGTGTGGACTACACTGGGCTAGATGGACCAACCGTCTGACTTAGTATAAGGCAGCTTCCTTCGTTGGTTCCTCTCTCTCTCTCCCTCTCCCTTTCTTCCTTATATTGTTATGGTAATACAGTGGTACCTCGCAAGACGAATGCCTCGCAAGACGAAAAACTCGCAAGACGAAAGAGTTTTTCGTTTTTGAGTTGCTTCGCAAGACGAATTTCCCTATGGGCTTGCTTCGCAAGACGAAAAACGAAAACGTCTTGCAAGTTTGTTTCCTTTTTCTTAAAACCGTTAATACCCAGGGTGACTTCGAGGAGCAACTCATAGCACGTGGTGTGGTAGCCTTTTTTGAGGTTTTTGAAGACTTTGGTGATTTTGAAGACTTTGGGAAACCGTGCTTCGCAAGACGAAAAATTCGCAAGACGAAAAAACTCGCAGGATGAATTAATTTCGTCTTGCGAGGCACCACTGTAAATGTATTGAAATGAAATGAAATAGGGCACAGGAATACCCAAGCCTATTGACCATTTTAAAAAGCACTCCTTCCCCCCACTTGCACTCCAAAGTGCTGCTTTCTCAGGAAGCTGCCACCCCACAAGGCTTGTCAGGAACTTGGGATTGCGCTGCACCAAGGTACTTCAGTCCCTTTGGGTCTCTGGGTAGGGAGGGGAAGAAGCTGTTGACCCCTTAAGCCACCTCTGCCCCATCCTGCATTCTGCCTTCAGCCTCCATCTTGGCCATACCCACCCCTAGCCAGCAAGGAGCACCTACTGTGGCCAAACTGCCTGGGCATCACTGTGGACAGCCAAGCCTTTTGGATTACCTGGGTCTCTGGAGATTAGCACTTGAGGCTGCCACCCTAAGCATATTTGCTAGGAATTAAATTGAGTTTCCCTCTGAGCAAGCGTGCTTACAGATAGAAAGTCCACATCTGGGTCTGTATTTATGTATAAATAAACTCTCATTGAGTGGTACTCCAGAAAACAAAGTTTGGTAGCAGTATCAAGCACTGAGGCAGAATATATTAGCCTATCTCTAGCCTGTAATGAGGTTGAATGGTTCAGACAACTTTTCAGTGATCTACATCAAAATTTTCCAGAAACTGTAACCATATTTGAGGATAATCGATCATGTATAAGTATGATTGAATCAGAAAATGTAGACCTGAAACAACACTTAGATATACGCCATGCACATGTGAAAGATTGCATTTGAAAAGGGTGGATGAATCTCGGGTATTGTTCCACTGAGTTTATGTTTGCAGACATTTTCACAAAGCCTTTGACTTCCCCCTCCCCCTCCTGCATGGCAAGAGATCTTGAAGTATCTGTCTTTGGGTTGATGCTGTGATAATGCAGTGTGTAATTCCCCAGTGTAACCTTTGCCAACCTACTGCCCGCCTGGTTACTGTAGGCTCTCCATGTCTGTGTGTGGCTTCCAAAACCTTGCACTTTTCATTCGTCTTCCAGCCTATACCGAGGACCTGGGTGCGGTTGGTGGCGCTTGCCTGGAAGAGGACGCCAGCACCCTGCGGCTGGACGAAGACAGCGAGCACCCCCCGATGATCCTTCGGACGGACTGAACTTTGACCTGTGAACTCCACTCCTGAAGCCGAGGACACAGGCCTGACCCTCTGGAGGATTATTGTGTCTGTGCTGCTACGAACCTTGACCCGGGCTGAGAGCAAGAGGGAGGACGGCGGACGACTCTGAAGTCATTTTAAAACAAACACACACACAAACCATTGTAGCCGTAATGCTGATTTGATGCCATGGAGGTGGGGGGGGTAGGGTGGGGGGGAATATATGGTTTCACTTCAGTGGCTTTTAAATCCTGCTTTACCTTTTAGCTGTGAGGATATATGCATATATATTTTCCGTCGTTGTTCCTGTTGCCAAAACCTGCTCTCTCTGTGCAGCCTTCGGCACCTCCTAGCTTTGCATGCTGCCTTGTGCCAAGCAAGCAGATCACTTCATAACGAAGAAGTTTGCCGAGTTCTGGGGTTCTCTCTCTCTCTCTTTTTTTTTTAGAAGACAAATACATGTACATAAATGACACTTGGCATCCATGAAGGGAGGAGCAGCAAAGTTTGCTTCTGGGTGCTTTGACTTCTTCCAGTGCTCTTCAGCCTTACCATCCCCAGATGTGGGTGGACTACCACTTCCATCGTCCATGGCCAGCTTGGCCCGATGGTCATGGATGATGGGGCTTGTAGTCCCTCCACATCTGGGTGCCCAAGGATTTGAAGGACATTGGCTTATTCTACTCGGACAAAGGTTCTAGGTAGTTTCTTGCGCATGGGCTTTCGGTTGCAACTCCTAGAAACATGCAGCGATCTCTCTCTATTTTTCTTTTCTTGGGTTCTTCCCATCACACAACCTCCCCCCTCCTGTCCAGCTTCACAGTTTATTCCCTCCTTTCTTCCCCGCCTCCTTCTCGCCTCCTTTTTCCCTGGACCATTTTGTTAATTAAAAACTCCTTCTAAATGCTGCCTTGCTTGTGGGACTGTTGTGTTCTCTTCCACAGAGGTGATGGTATGCCTCTGCTCTGGATCTCGCTTCTTTCTCTCTCTTTGGGGACGTGAAATGGAGAGAGTGACCAATTCAGGCTGGACATTCTTTGGGAGCAGGGGAATCTTCTCCCTTCTGTTCTGTCTTTGTCCGAAAGTAGGGTCAGAGTGTTCCAGTTTCAGAGGTGTTGGCCAGTTAACTCAGAAAGCATCTTCATCCTTCGGCCCTTCACGTCCATCTGCTCATCTTGCTTCAATCCTTGCAAAGCCTTGCATCCTCCTTCAGCTCTAGCTCTCTTCACAATCTGTCAGCCCTGCTCTCATGACTTCTCCCTCTCCTGAGCCACCTTCAGATGGCCACTATTTGAGCTTTCCCCGAGTTCCTCCAGGGCGAATTGACATGCAGAGCCGCTGTCGAAATCCGCCGCCCTGTTCCTGGTACTCTCCATCTGCCTTCACACCCTGCGCTGTGGTACCACTTCAGTCAGTCATGGCTCCCCCCCCCCCACAGAATCCAGGGAGCTATAGTTTGTTGAGGGTGCTGAGAGTTGTTAGGAAGCCCCCTTACAGAGGTACAATTCACCAATGGTTGCACCACTCTGAGAATTGCAGGTCTGCGAGGGGAGGGGGTGGTCTCCTCCCAGCTCCCAGAGTGCTTTGAGGGAAGCCATGCCTGTTCCAAGTGGTATTGTAGCGCTTTAAATGCATGGTGTGAATGTGGCCTCACTCCGTAGCCCATAGTGGGGCTTGGGAGATGGATAGCATGGGGTACCGAAACATGGGGCAACTTCGGCCATGCATCACTGGAGAAGGGAGCGCTTGTTTCTGTTTCCAGGGTTGGCCCTGTGATCCAGCATGTAGTTGTGATTCTAGTCAAGGACCCCAAATCTCCCTCTGTGGCTGCACACCTGAGCTACAGCTCATGCACCTGTGTCTCAGTCTTCATCCCAGACCTCTCAACCTCCAATTCTTTATGTAATCTCCCACCTCCCAGCCGCTGGAACAGCAGTTCCGGCGTCAGGAGGAGGGGCAGGTTTTTGTGGAACTGCAGGGACTCGCGAGGAAGTGACCAAAGCTGGGCAAAACTGCCGCCCTCTTTTACAGAGCTGTAATGTGCCTTTTTTGGTTCTTAACCTTCCAGTTTGTTTTCAATGAGCAGCAATGTTTGTGTGGGTGTGTGCGTGCAAACCCTTTGGGTGTGAACCTCTTGTTTTCCTTAGATTGTCAGCCAGCTTTCTTTTTTCTTTTTTGATTAAATTATTACTCACTCTCCCTTTTTCGTGGCGTTCTCTTCCAGGCAATGAAAGAATCGTGAAACCCAATACGATGGCATTCTCAAGGAAGGGAAAGTGGGCTTGCCTCAAGGGGGGGGAAGACATGCTCGTGGGTTTCTCCCTCCAACGGGGGCTCACTTCCCTCCCAAACTGCATTCCAGGCTCAGTTCAGACAAGAAAGAATGCTCTTTGTAAGACCGAGAGAGCACCCAGGACATTTTGCTGCCCAGGTCTTTATTCCACCCAGCAATACTTGAGCAGAAACTAATATGAAGCATTGCTTTATAGTGGCTTGATTATTGGGCGGGGGGGGGCGGATGCTTCAAATCTAGCAATACATTGCAAAGGGCACACAACATTTAGTGGTGTGCTTTTGTACCTTCCAGCATCTAGCAGTTTCTCGTCGTGCCACTAGATGGTAAACCTCTCCTGGTTTTTTTTGGGGGGGGGCAGAATGCAGCTATAGACATCATGTGAAGTCATGACTGCACCACAGATTATTGGGAGGAAAACCCTGTTGCTCATACAGCAGCCATGGAAAGGCAGGTAGCGAGTCGGTGGTGCTATTCTGCAGAAGGATGTTTGCCAAGATCAGGGTGAGAGAGAAACGGGAGGAAGGCAGTGCTTGTGTGAGCAGCAGATGCAGGGTGTGGGCAAGGCCTGGGGGCTGTAAGCCCCCTCTTCTGACCTCTCCATGTGACCCTCGGAGCACCTCCCAGGCCAGATGCCCCACAGGCTTTGCCTTTCAGGTGTCTTGTCTACCTGGAAAGCAGTGGCAAAGCGTGGGTTGCCAGCATCCGGGGCAGAGCAAATATCCTTGGCACTGCTCGCCGATAGACTGGAACAGGGGCCGGCAACCTAAGGCCCACTGGCCGGAAGCGGTCCACGGAGGCCGTTTAACCGGCCCACAAGTCGCCCCTGAACCAAGCCGCCCACTCAGTGAGTCCCTGCGCGCTGCGCTAAACCAACACAGCGTGGCGCGAGGACTTTCTTCCGCGGCTCCGAAAATCGCTTCTGTGCATGCCCAGGTGCCGGAAATCACATCTGCGCATGTCTGCAGTGCCAGAAATCGCTGCTGCGCATGCCCAGATGCCTAAAATTGCTCCTGTACAGAAGAGGTTTTTGGCCACTGGGCATGCGCAGAAGCAATTTCCGGCGCCGTGGACATGTGCAGATGCGATTTCCGGCGTTGCACTGCACCAGTCCGGCCCATGGAGGTTCTCCATGGGAGTGATCCGGCCCATGCCCGGTAAGCCTTGCCAACCCCTGGGCTGTAACAAAGGGGTAATTGCGAATTACCCGAGTGACAGCCACAGCACCCATGCGCATCAAACACCACAGAGAGCGGGACGTGGCATTGGTTGGGAGTGGGTGTGTTTCTAAAAAGCCTGAGAAGAGTGCGCCCTAGCAACTGGTTGTCGCCCAAATCCACTCTGCTGTCTGCCCACACAAACACTACGAGATTTTCCGTAAGGGGGAGGGTGTGCTCTTTTTTATTTATCATTGCTATCTCTTCTAAATTTTGCGCCCCTAGGAATTTTGCATCCAGCACAACCATCCCCATAGCCCTGCCCATGCTACCCCACTGCTGAGAATTGTCCTTAGACTCAGTCAACACAGTGTGAGACTCTTAATCTCAGAGTCGTGGGTTTGAGCCCCACGTTGGGTCAAAGTTTTCTGCCTTGCAACGGGTTGGACCTAGATTGTTTTCCTGGTCCCTTCCAGCTTTACGGTTCTGTGGTCCGAATTCTGATGATGCCTCTTGCTTGTTTGGGAAGAATACACAGAGGGATGGAAAATAGCCTACTATGGTATAAAAGTAATATTACCGTATTTCCCCCCCTATAAGACGCACTTTTCCCCTCCTAAAAAGTAAAGGGAACTGTGTGTGCGTCTTATGGAATGAATGCAGGCTGTGCAGCTTTTGCTGAAGCCAGGAGAGCAAGAGGGATCGGTGTGCAAGAGGCTTTGCGTTGCTTTCGCTCCGTTTCTTCTGCCGCTTCGCTGAAGGGGCGCTTCGCAGAGAGGGAGGGCTGCACAGCGCCCCTTCAGCGAAACGGGAGGAGAAATGGAAGGGGCTCTGTTTCTCCTCCCGCTTTGCTGAAGGGGCGCTGTGCAGAGAGGGAGAGAATTTTTTTCCCCTTGTTCGCCTCTAAAACTAGGTGCGTCTTATGGTCGGGTGCGTCTTTTAGAGCGAAAAATACGGTAGTTTTCATTGCTCCGCCTGCTTTCCCTTCTGGCCCTGCAGAGTTGCTCAGAAGGAAATGTGCCCCACAGGATGAAAATAGTTCCCTACTCATGTTAAAGGGGGCTACCCTTCAGACCCAGGGTCAGTGCTAGGGAATATTTTGGGGGGAGGGAGGGTTTAACAGCCAGTCACTTTCCCCAGGGAATTCAAAGAACAGTCACCCTGCAAGGGGAATAGTGGTCTACTAACTTTATGCACTTGTAGAATCGTAGAATTGTAGGGTCCAAGTAACCCCAGAGGCATCTAGTCCAACCTCCAGCAATGCAGGAATCACAGCAAACTACAGTTCCCAGGATGCTTTAGCCACCCAGAGCGACCGAGCCAGATGGGGGGGGGTACAAATAATAAATTATTATTATTATTATTATTATTATTATTATTATTATTATATCGGAGGGGAAGCTACAGTTGCTTGAAATGTCTCAGGTGGATTTGGACAGAGGAAATGGCTAAACGTAAGCCTTTGAGACGTTAGCTGTGTTGAGCATCTTGAGCAGGATAATTCCATTTGAATCCAACCCCTTTAAAAACAAAACTGTTGTTCAGTCTGAAGGAAAACTTGCCCAAAGCAGTTGAAATATGGAAGAAAGCTGAAAAGCAAGGCCCTCTTCTCTCTCCCTCCGCCACTACCCCAGTTCTCATTTGATGTCCTCGTTGAACTCCTTGCAATCTTAATTAGGAGTAATTGAACATCAAAGGTATTAACATGGGGATTCAGGCAACGAAAGGGCCCCTTTTTGTAGATGATGAGATTGTAGGTCTTTTTTTTTTCTACAGTAAGAGCTGACATGATTTTGAAACAAGTTAATGAACATGACGCTTTTGTGGAAGGCAGGGAATAAATTAGACCGGGGCTGGGGAAGGCAGGCGAGAATCTGCAGCCTTCATTTCTATTGACTCAATATCCATGCCGGAAAATAAACACTGTTAGCTTCAAGTCACTCCTGCTGGCGTTAAATATCCAAGAGATCAGGATGACCTTTAAATGAAGAAAATGAGAATGTTTTCAGCGGCCAAACCTTTGGCTGGATTTTTTTCAAGCCAGCGTTTGAACGCCCACCTTCTCCCCCGCCCTCTGCAGCTCCTCGCCATATTTATACATTAATTATCAGTTATTACGTTTATATTCCTTTTGTGGAAGGAGCTAAGACGGATTACATAGTCCCCACCCCTTGGGTTGCCTGCATCCCACCAACGCAAAAGGATTTAACTCTCTGATCGTTAGCTGATGAGCGTGGTTCATTGCTGGGGGAAATTAAGTGAAGTATTTTATTGGGGGGGGGGTTAGTCTGGATGGTGCCGTGAGCACCTTCCAATTCTTGGGCTCCTGTACCCAGTGAGGATCAGAATCTAATAGAAGAGCCTATTGCTGAACAAGTCGAACAAGATTCTTTGTAGGACCTTAACTGGCCATGTGAGTGTCCTCACCAGCAACCCCAAAGAATAAGCCAGGTTGCAAGAGCTGCAATTGAGCGATGGGACCCTCAAGGCTAAGGGGTGGGCCTTTCCTTCCCCTTCTCACCTAGCTGCTAGGTAAGAGAATAATAGCTGGTGTGAAAGCAGCCTGGAAGCTGGAGACGCGGAGACCTGCTTGCTCTGCACTGGATCCGAAACTGAGACAAATGGAGAAGCAAGATCTGTCAGAGTGTCAATACTGCGAGCCCCTCCATTGTATGCTCAGGTTGTAAAAAGGTAAAGGGACCCCTGACCATTAGGTCCAGTTGTGGCCGACTCTGGGTTGCGGCGCTCATCTCACTTTATTGGCCGAGGGAGCCGGCGTACAGCTTCCAGGTCATGTGGCCAGCATGACTAAGCCGCTTCTGGCGAACCAGAGCAGCACACGGAAACGCCGTTTACCTTCCCGCCAGAGTGGTACCTATTTATCTACTTGCACTTTGAGGTGCTTTTGAACTGCTAGGTTGGCAGGAGCAGGGACCGAGCAATGGGAGCTCACCCTGTTGTGGGGATTCAAACCGCCAACCTTCTGATTGGCAAGTCCTAGGCTCTGTGGTTTAACCCACAGCACCACTCGTGTCCCTTTGCTCAGGTTGTATGGATATGTAAATAAAACCATATATCCTGAAGACACCGCAGTCTCCGCTGACCGATGTTCCAAGTAAACCGAAATGAATGAATGACTGAATCTTCATTTGCATCAGCCATCGGCCATAGCGATAAAACAACAATACGATGTACAAAAAATAAAAAGTCAATTATATAAAATACATTTGGGGGTTTTGAATCAATAGTCACATATTGGGTCTTATTCTAATTGCCCCAGCTAAAAACCTTGCAACCTTTGCTGTCACCTGCTCATCTGCCAAGAGAAAGGACAAGTTGGCAGCGCTGGACAACCAGGAATGGACAATGAAAGAGGGGTGATAATCTCATTCCTCAAGTCTTTGTAAAGAGTGCAGGCCAGAAGGACGTGTGCCACCGATTCGGTACTACCATCTCCACAGGGACAAAAGCATTTTTCATGTGGAATCTTTTGGAATTGTCCCTCAAGTACAAGCAAAACCCGGGGTGAGTGCTTGCAACCCCTGGGGTTTCTTCACTGTTCAGAGATTGGGGTGGCAGGTAACAATACAGTGGTACCTCTTGTTACGTACTTAATTCGTTCCGGAGGTCCGTACTTAACCTGAAACTGTTCTTAACCTGAGGTACCACTTTAGCTAATGGGGCCTCCTGCTGCTCCTGCACCGCCGGAGCACAATTTCTGTTCTCATCCTGAAGCAAAGTTCTTAACCGAGGTACTATTTCTGGGTTAGCGGAGTCTGTAACCTGAAGCGTATGTAACCTGAGGTACCACTGTATCTTTCTCCCTCTGCCCCCGCCAATTCCACACTATCTTGCTTCTGTTAATTACCAGCACGCTCTGAAAGAACCAAGTTGCTCCAGGAACAGCAGAGATTCTTTTGCAAAAAGAAGTCCAGCCCTCTTGCCATCTAATTAAGGTAAGCTTTGGATGAGGTCAGCTTCGAGCCAAGGAAAGATTAAAATTCAAATCACAAACGGGACTGAACAAAAGTTTAAAAGCTACAGCTCAAAAAAAAAAAACAAAAAAAAAAACACGATACCAAGGGCCCTGGCAATTTCATTCCCATTATGCACCTATCTGTTTATTTTAGGGCACAACCCTATTAAGGACTATTAAGCACCTTTCAGCCCCATCAAACTTGGTAGAGATTTACAGAGCCTGCTCAGAAGTAAATATAAGACGCAGTCTTTAAGACATGCTTAATTCTGCTGATTGCAGTCTCTAGGGGGCTTTCAGATCCAGCGTTATTTATGTATTAAAAATACATACTTCCCTTAAAAAATAAAAGCCCAGGGTGCAAGAAAATATAAGGAAAAAAATACCTTAAACGGTAACCACTATGCTGCCATCGGCTCACAATTCTGTGGGTCAGTTCAGAATCTTTTCAGCACACCTGTGGAATAGTTAACCTATGGAACTCCCTCCCCCAGGAGAAAGTGATGCCTGTCAATTTGAATGGCTTCAAAAGAGGATTGGACAAATTCCTTTTTTTTTTTTTTTTAAATGATATTTATTGGAATTTTTCTTTTTTTAAATTACAAAAGAGAACAAAGTAGAAAAAGAAAAAAGAAAGAGCAAAGAAAAACACAAACCACATCAAACAATACAAATTCAAAAAACAAAAATACACCACAAACATTTAAAAACAAATCCATCATTCTCAAATCCTCAACTGTCATTACCTTCTTTCTTTGACCTCCTCCTCCTCCCTTTTTTTGTATCCTAGTTGTTAATTGTCACAGCAAATCCTTTCCATATTTCATAATATTCTGTCATTACATTACCTTAAACTATTTTAATCTTATCTTACTATAAAAAACCTTAAAACTTAAAACTTAAATCTTATTTTTACCAACTTCTCATAACCATAATATTCTTACATAATTCTTTACACATTTTTACTAAAGCCAAGTAATTTCATTCCAACATTTTTCTAACATTCATCAATTTTATAAAACAATCCTAGTAGTAAAAAAGAAATAAAAACAATCCAATCTTCATCCAGCGTCCCTTCCTCCTGGTCCCGGGTTTTGTCAGTCCTTATTATCCCATCGATCTAGCGCATTAACCTGGTAACCTTGTATTCGAGGCCCTTAAGTCTCTTCCATGTCCCTTCCACAGCTCTTCTTCATATTTATAACTGTATTTTCCCTTGTCTCCTGCTCGTTTCACTCGTGGGAACTCCAGCTTAACAATGTTTTTGACCCTTCTCGACAGATCAGCCCCTTTTCCATAATCCACACTAAACTCCATGTGGTATTTAAGAACATGTTTCAAAATCCCTCCGAAATTAAGAGCCCCCACAACCCCAAACATCTCACGGCCCATTGCCAGACTTGAAAAGTCCAAACATCCCTGCATAGGGGGGTCTATCCAGCCCCCCATTTCCAAACCAAACCAAACTTTTTCTTTCCAAATCTGGCTTTTTCCAAGTTCATTTGTCAAATCCAAAAGCTCATGTTCCTGTTGGGCCACAGCTCCCTCCATCTCTGGTGCCCAAGATTCAGCAACATCCTCTTCCCTCATCTGTTCTGTCAGGGCACACTCCTGATTTAATTCCTGGGTGGGCTCCATATATTTTCCCACTGCCTGTTCAAAATTTCCCACTGCTTGTTTAAAATTTCTGATTGAATCAGTCATCAAATCCGTCTTCTCATGTTCCAGTAGGGCATTTGTTTTATAGAAAGCACACAACAGAGCTTCTGAATACATTGTCCTGCAAGGTCAGAAGTCTATTCCCACGATTGTAATCTGTAACAGCTGCAAGCTCCCCGGAGTTGGTTACAGTTTCACAGTCTCCCTCTAGGGGGAAAACTTCTATTTGTTCTTTCTTTTAAAGACAAGTCTAGCAACAAAGTTTCCTTTTTCAGATATTTTGTCAATATTTGTTCCTTTAAAAAGCGAAGGGGAACAATGGAATCAATGTTTCTCTTCTTATAGCTATCTGTCAAAAACGTTGTCTCTGGTCAATGAGCTTCAAAAAACGTCAGTCCTAACACCCCGCTCCAGGGTCAGGACGGTGGAAAGTTACTTTACTTTACCCTCACTTCTGCAGGTTTAAACAGTCCGAAAAAATCCCCCCTCTTCTCCTGCTTCCGAAGGGGGTTCAGCAATTTTAAATGATGAAAGTTAGTCTTTTACAGGCGATTTTCTGAGCTCTAGTTTGTGTGATGGCCTGGGATTCCGATTCAGAGGCTGAACCGGAGGAATCCCAGCCTGCACAGGAGTCCCCGCCTCCAGGGCCGGCTGAACTGGGGCAGGGCCTTGATTCTGAAGCGCCTGCACCTGTGCCGGATCCTCAGGAGCAGGCACCAGGTGAATCCACTCTGGCTCCAGAGGTGCTTGAGGACTCAGTGCCTACAGGTGAGTCTCCCCCTGGGCCCAGTAACCCTTCGGCCTCTCCTGAACTGCAGAGGCTCAGGGCAGAGAGGCGAAGGGAACTGGTTTCTCCCAGGAGGAGTGCTCGCCATAAGGCCAGGAGAGGCGGGTCTCCTGGGGGCCGGGGCCGCCCCTAGCCTCAGAGAAGATAAAGGCCAGTCAGCCCGGTCCCAGGTTGCGGGAGCAATGTCGTCGATGAGCTGTTTCGGCCAGCATCCAGTCCTGTTCCCCCAGTGTACCTGTCCCCACCCGGCTTCCTGCTTCGGACCTCACCTCGCTCCTTGAGAACTGTTTCCAGACCAGTGACCCAGGACCGGACTTTGTCTACGCCAACGGTAACCTTCCCCCCGGGACCAGCACAGTTTGCCATGTCTTTGCTTTAATCTATCTACAAAGAAACGGAAGGCTGACTTCCTGTTTAGACCTTCCCGTTTCAGTGCCAAATTGAGGTAAACCTTTAAGTCCAATTTTCCTTTCTGCTCACAAGTCCTTATTTAAAGTCCAATTGTCCGAGTTTAGGTACTCACGGGTGATTATTTTAGAAGCCAAATTGTCCCAGGAAAAAGGCAGCGCTCTCCGGCAACGGCTGTGCGGCTTCGCTCCACGGAAGAAGCATTTGACTCTCAGCACCGCGCCACTTCCCCCTCTTTGCTTCGGAGCCCGTTAGTGGGTTCCTTTGCGGGTTGGGGGGGCGCTAAGGGAGCCCGCCGAGTCCCATGGTCACAAGCTTCATCCGCCTGTGATTTTTGAAAGAGTCCCCGCTTCGCCATAGCAGAAAAGACCCGTTTCGCGTGGAGCTAGTCCCTCCAAATCAGAGGGAGTCCACCATTGCCGATGGCGCCACCCCGGAAGTCGAGGATTGGACAAATTCCTGCAAGAAAAGGCTGTCAGTGGCTACTAGCTGTAATGGTTATGCTCTGCTTTAATGGTTGGAGGCAGCAAGGCTTCTGAAAACCAGTTCCTGGAAGCCGCATGACCGGAAAGTGCTGGTCTTGTGTTCAAATCCTGCTTACAGGTTTCCCACCATGGCTGACCACTGTGGGAACAGGATGCTGGGCTAGACAGGCCACTGGGCTGATCCGGCAGGCTCTCCTTACGTCCTTATGAATCTCCCGTTCCGTATCCATCATTGGTGTTCTCTGCAGTGCCACTCAAGGTGCCAACCCCTTTGGTTTTGCCTCAAGTGATAGACGCTGCCAATGTCATGGGGCGAAGGGGAACCTGAAGCCCTGGGTGAGAAGCTGGCCTGGTACATGTAACAAGTACCTATGGGACCGCCTCTCCTGGTATGCCCCACGGAGGACCTTAAGGTCCACAAATGACACCACGTTGGAGGTCCCAAGTCGCAAGGTGGTTAGACTGGTCTCAACTAGGGCCAGGGCCTTTTCAGTACTGGCCCCGACTTGGTGGAATGCTCTGTCCCAAGAAGCCAAGGCCCTGCGGAACTTGACATCTTTCCGTAGGGCCTGCAAGACAGAGCTGTTCCACCAGGACTTTGGTCTGGACTCAGTCTGACCCTTATGTTTCCCTCCCATTATGGTCTTTATTTATCAGCTACTTTTAAAATGAGGCTGCATTTTAAATTGCATTTTAACCTGCATTTTAAATTGGTTTTTTTCCTATTATGTTTTTACTGTAATTTTACTCGTGTTAGCCGCCCTGAGCCTGGTTCTGGCCGGGGAGGACGGGGTATAAATAAAAATTACTATTATTATATATTCATTTTTATTTATTTATTATTATTATTATTATTATTATTATTATTATTATTATTATTTTATTATTTATTAGTCTTTGCACACACAAACTTGGCATCTTGTTTTGAAGGCCCCCCCTCCCACCATGACAGACAAACAAAGACCGCAAGGGTTGGACAAGCAACAAAGGGGAGTAGCCCTGAGCTCTTGCCTCCCGTTATTTTCTGAGAAAAAACTATTTAAAAGAGGAGAGGGGGGGAGAGAGAGATGAAGACTTTTTAAAATGTCATATTAGAAGCACTCTTTCATGTGGCCCAGCTGAACAGTCATTTGCATATCAAGAGGTCCACATGGAAAGCTTGCTTTCATATACACGGCTAAATTAAAATAACTTTTGAAGCCATTAAAATATGCGAAGGGAAACGATCGCGCGCGCCCCCACCTCCTGTCATGTGTTCTTTATCTGTTCCATGTTGTTGTTTTTCTAATTGGGAAATTACTCGGGGTTTATTCTTTATTCTTTTTAAGGAAAATTAAAACTTCTGTCTCATCCTACAGCACTAGTGTGTGTTTTCCCCCCCTTTCCAATTTGCATTTAGAAAAAAAGTCACCCTCCAAAGCGGTTTGCAGAAACAAACAGGAGTGCCAGGCACTTCTGTCTTCCACTGCCTCCCGCAGTTTGGTCAAACTCATGCTGGTCTCTTCAAGAACACTGTCCAACCATCTCGTCCTCTGTCGTCCCCTTCTCCTTGCGCCCTCCATCTTTCCCAACATCAGGGTCTTTTCCAGGGAGTCTTCTCTTCTCCTGAGGTGGCCAAAGTCTTGGAGCCTCAGCTTCAGGATCAGGGCTGATTTCCTTCAGAATGGATACGTTTGATCTTCTTGCAGTCCATGGGACTCTCAAGAGTCTCCTCCAGCACCAGAATTCAAAAGCATCAATTCTTCGGCGATCAGCCTTCTTGATGGTCCAGCTCTCACTTCCATACATCACTACTGGGAAAACCATAGCTTTAACTATACGGACCTTTGTTGGCAAGGTGATGTCTATGCTTTTTAAGATGCTGTCTAGGTTTGTCATCGCCTTTCTCCCAAGAAGCAGGCATCTTTTAATTTCGTGACTGCTGTCACCATCTGCAGTGATCATGGAGCCCAAGAAAGTAAAATCTCTCACTGCCTCCATTTCTTCCCCTTCTATTTGCCAGGAGGTGATGGGACCAGTGGCCATGATCTTCATTTTTTTGGTGTTGAGCTTCAGACCATATTTTGAACTCCTCTTGAATTGAAAAAAAATGTTTAAAAGTACCTTTCCAAAAAAAACCCAGTCCTTTTTGTAAATTAGAAAATTGTGTGTGTGTGTATTCACCTCCAGGAGTCCTATAGCAGGGTCCCCAAAATTGAGGAGATAGACCCACTTTTTCTGCCTCAACTGCAGCACAGCAGACTCTGTTCCTGACCCAGCTGACACGTTTTAAATTTACTAATGACTTCAAGTAATCCTGAAATGACTTGCAAATATGTGGTTTGCATAGCCAGGAGCTCAGTTAGTTCACACCGTTTGGCTCCCAAAGTAACAAGTGGCATCGTTTGTGCTCTTAAATGAATTCTTTTCTCTCTCATTTTTTGGAGAGAATACACGCTGCACAAAAGTGAAAAGTCAAATTTGTAATCTTATTTTATATGCATGAAGTAATTTCTGGTCTTATTTTGAACCGGGCGACATGTGTTTGGATCTGCCGTTTGTGTATGCATGACGGCAAAAGCTAGCAAATAAATTGGATTTGGATGCAATTTATATTTGACTGTCTGTGGTCTTTCATTTGTTGGCAGCGAGATGAAGCATGGCATTGTTTTTCTTCTGAATTAAAATGAGAGGCATACTTTGTGTCTACAAGAATAAGGATCCACTGGCTTTAGGGTAGCCCACCTCCTAGTGGCCAGCACCAAAAGCAACATCCACCTACCCCACTAATTCGCAAAGCCGTTTTACAAATAGTGTTTAGGTGCTTGTATGACTGGGCATGCGACCATCCAAAATGGTCAAAGGCCTGGAAACGATGCCTTATGAGGAACGGCTAAGGGAGCTGGGCATGTTTAGCCTGGAGAAGAGGAGGTTAAGGGGTGATATGATAGCCATGTTCAAATATATAAAAGGATGTCACATAGAGGAGGGAGAAAGGTTGTTTTCTGCTGCTCCAGAGAAGCGGACACGGAGCAATGGATCCACACTACAAGAAAGAAGATTCCACCTAAACATTAGGAAGAACTTCCTGACAGTAAGAGCTGTTTGACAGTGGAATTTGCTGCCAAGGAGTGTGGTGGAGTCTCCTTCTTTGGAGGTCTTTAAGCAGAGGCTTGACAACCATATGTCAGGAGTGCTCTGATGGTGTTTCCTGCTTGGCAGAGGGTTGGACTCGATGGCCCTTGTGGTCTCTTCCAACTATGATTCTATGATCCTTCACAATGGCTCAGTGCAAAAGATGCTATATTGCGAGGTCAGCCACACACACACACCCCCAGTCCCTCTTGGGACTTTGACATCCTGCCACGCTGTTGGCTGCAGTTCCAAGGAAGCAGCAAAGCATATTTTTATGAGGGTTTTTTTTTGGGGGGGGGGGGTTCTGTCTAGATGATACTGTGGGTTCCTTCCAGGGCCTGCTTCAAATCTAACAGAAGAGGCTGCTGAACCATCTAAGCCAGTTCCTTTGGCTGGCCAGTTCAAAGAAACAGTTTTTATACTATTTTTTAAAATAAAAAATGTACCCATAAACTCTCTATCTACCTTCCATGCTCCAGGCCCTCAATCTCTTCACAACTGTGCACATACCTTACCTATAATGTGTGGGAATGTTCAGGGATGCAGGAGAGGATATATTGTTTGATTATAGCCTTTCCAACTTGTGTTAACAAGTTTACAATTTAGCAGAGTAACATTTCCCCTTTTAAACTCACAGCGGATGCGTTTGCTCAGGCTCGCTAAAGCCTCTATAATAACTGTTCTGGTATTTTCCCCTTCTTCCCTCATAAAAGAAAAGACACGACACAGTCTTCTATAAAAGTATAAAAAGAGTTTACTCACTCACATTCTGTTCACAATCGGATCCCAGAAGCCAGACTTAGCTTAGAAAAGTAACATACACCTGGAAACTATCTCATATGAAGACAGTCCCTTTGTCCTCTCTTGGCTGGAGGCCAAGAGATCATCTTTGGCTAAGCAGATGTTGCTTCTTCAATGCATGTAGTCAGAGAGAGAGAGAGAGAGAGATGGCTGCCCTGTCCTGTGCTTTTGTTGTTACCTGCACAGGTGAGGCCATGCCCACCTCTAGTCACATGCAGAGGAAGCCTGTCCCAGCCCAGAAGGAAACAGGAAGTTTACTTGCTGGCTGGACAAACACTCCTCCTCATGTGTAAACATGTTCACTCTAGGAATGTTGTACTTGACTGCTCCTGTGTTTCACATCCCACATAATGCTGCTACAAATGGCATAAAATTCCTGCTGGGTCTGTTCCTATTGAACAGGTTATATACCCCTCAGTTCCATAATTCCAGTCATGGGTTTCAGGAATGCCTATTTGATTGTTATTTTGTATGCATTGCCTAAGCACCAGCTTCCAGGGTAGGGTGGCATATTTCATCACTTATCTGTAGGATGGTGTTATGTTTTGAAAGAATTTATCAACTTGGAGGACAGACTCTTCAAATAGTGGGGGGGGGCACTAAGAGACTTCGGCCCCTAGGCATTGGCTTGTGAGTGCAAGTGTTTGTAGTCTGCCAAGTCGTCTTCCTGTTCTAGGTTGGGGGCAGGAGGAAGAACGAAAAGCGAAATGTCTTTGGATCAATTTTGGCTCAGATCTCAGAGCATCGGCCGACGCGGCTGCAGCTGCTTCCTTGCGCCTGCTGTGCACTGTGGAAATGCAATGCGAGGGCCCTGCTGCAAACATGGAAGGGGTTGGGTTTGCTTTTTCTTGGGGGGGGGCTGGTGGCAGGAGATAAGTGTCCCCCTGCAGTGCTGTGTGGCTGAGAAGGAAAGAAAGATGGGGTCTGACCTCACCCGAATCGTCACAAACATGTTATCTTCAGAGAAGGGGTGTTTGGAGGGAAAAACCTGGCTATTTTTAGCTCTTTGCATTTGTTCGGAGAGGGCTTTGCTCGTCTGCTGATCGCTTTCGGGTGAGATGTGGTATTTACAGCCAAGAGATGAGCTTAGGAGGACGGCACACAGGCAGTGGTGGAGACCACATGCCAGTGGAGTGTGTAATCCTCTCTTTTTTTGGGTTTTTTTAATGTAAATTCTGCACCCAGAAAGTGTGACTTCCCTGCCACCTGTATGCATTAGGCAAATTGAGCAGATTTGCATCTGTTTTGCTTATGTTGCACATATTTTCCCCTCTGCACCTGCCATTCATGGGACGGGGCCAGAAACAGGATCCCTATGCTCCATTATCCTCCAATTTAGTTTAGAGAGAGGAACAAGTCTTATTAGGCTTCGGTTTGGAACCACCAGCTTGCAGTATTGGACAGAGCAGGGAGATTTACGCTTTTGAGAAGGTGGGATTTCAGCTATCTCTGTATGTAGATAGCTTGCTACTGTTTATTAGCAGACTTGAAATGGGCACACTGGAATTAATCAGATTAATGAATGGTTTTGTTAGAGTTTCAGGGCGTATGATTAATAGGTCAAATTCTGAATTAATGCCAGTGGACAAGTGTACAGCACCTGTTTTGCATACGAACTGGGAATGTCATTTCTGCCCAGAAGTCATAGCCCATCTAGGGATTTTGGATCCTACAGGAATCACTCAAATGATTAAAATATTTTTTTTATCACGTTGTGAAAGGGAATCTCCAGCGATTTGGAAAGGTGGGTGCTACTCAGGCTTAGTAATTGGGGTTAAGATTAAGAAGAGTCTGCTTTAAAAATGTAGTATAAACACAAACAATTGAGAAACACTAGCCTGCAAGCACTCCAACTGGAGAACAGCCTTTACCAAAGGTGTCATGGGCTTTGAAGACACTCGAACTCAGGACGCAAGGGAGAAACGTGCCAAGAGGAAGGCACGCTTGGCAAATCCACACCAGGGTCAACTCCCACCCAGAAACTGGTGCCCCCACTGTGGAAGGACGTGTGGATCCAGAATTGGCCTCCACAGTCACTTACGAACTCCTTGTTAAAACCGTGTTTATCAAAGACAATCTTACTCAGCTACAAGGGATTGCAGAAGAAGAAGAAGAAGAAGAGGAAGAAGAAGGGGAAAGTATTCAACTGCATAGGCCTGGCAGAATTGAAAAGTTTTCAGCAGGCATTCAAAAGTCGAAGCAGAAGGCACCTGCTGACTCTCCAGTGGCAGGGAGTTCTGCAGGACCTGGCCGATGACAGTAAAGTCCCTGTTTCTCACTGTTGTCAAATGAGCCTCACCAATTTGGGGAAAGGCCATTGACACTCCTGTGAGTGACCTCACCTGTGCACTAAAAGGGGAGGGAAGAGGAGGGAACACATCCAAATTGGAGCAAAGTTATTCTGTATCATCCAGCCAGCCAGCCTTCCCCTGAACCTAATCCCCAAGTGGCTCCATGTAGCTCTTTGCTGAGCTCTCTGCGTGCAACATTTGTACATGACAGAGATTGGGGATAAAAAAGGAAGCGTGCGGGGAGAGGAAAAACAGTTTCTCTGTTTTAAATGGCAAAATAATTACAAAGGCTCTCAAACACAGCGGAACCACACTGGGCCTTTTTGACTTCGTGAATAATATTAGCATTTTCTCAGCCCTTTGATGAATCGTCAAGTTCATTTGTTGCCTCCCTGCTTCTGAGGACGGCTGCCTGATTGGTTTTTGTCCCACTTGTGTTAATTAATTTCCTTACTAGCCGTGATAGGGTGGCATGTGACCTCATCATGGGACAGGATGCCATTGTGCCCTTCCACGCGACAGAACAGCGGCCGTTTGGGATGCTGTGAGATCTTGCGTGATTTCTCCCAAAACAAGCGCTTTTGGGGGGCACGGCACTCAAAAGCACACATTTTGGGGCACCATGTGAGATCGTAGCCCCCTTAAAACCCTTTTTTGGGGGGGAAATCACAGCATGAAATCGCAGCATCCCAAATGACCACTGTTCTCTCGTGAGAAAAAATGAGATGCCTCGTTTTTTCCAGGACAGTTGCGGGGGCTGATGTTGTCACCTGCCCTGGAACCGTAGGGTGAGTCATTAATTATAGCAAGGATGATAAATAATAACTTTCCCCTTGCAGGGCTGTTTGGTCAAAGTCTGGTTTAATTACAGAGAACCTGCAGGAAGGAAGTGGGCAGAGGAGGCCTTGAAGTTACCTTGAAGTCAGCAGGTGGTACCTGGGCAGCAGAATAAGCAGGACAAACAGCTGATTGTCACCTTCTCAGTCCCCACCCCCCCTTATCCTTAAGATATCAATGACTTCCCTTCTTCTCTTTCCATGGTTCATTTTGCATATCATCAATCCCTGCACATTTTACAGGAACTATACCATTCCGTATTCCATTATTACATCCATCATAACCTACTTACACTGTTGAATTTATCTGAATGCTGCCAGTGTTTTCAGCTGTACACAGTTATTTCCCATTGTCCGCAGGGTCTTTCTGCCTGCTGGGGTTTCGCCCCTCCTGGATTCCTCTGACGCGGAATCAGACTGCTCTTGCCCCCTCCTGCGGGCTTTGGGACCTGGCCCCTCCTCCGGGCTCCCTGTACTTCCGCGCGCCTCTACATTTGAACTTGGCGCGCGCGCCCAACCTCTAACCTTCCTTTTAACAGCTACACTACTCCCTTCACTACTCCCCTCCCCTTCCGGGAGGGTGGCTTGCTCCGACCTCCCTCCTTTCTCTACTGCCGGAGCCGCTTCCCCTGATACACTGGAACCTCCACCCCCTTCGCTGCACTCTGGCGGGGAGGCTGGTCCTGACGCCCAGCTGCCACTTTGGGATCCCCCGCTGGCCCCCTGCTCCTGACACGTCCCCCCTGGGGCTCCCCTGGCCTTGACCACCGGCGCCCCCTTCTGGGAATCCTCTGATTCGCTGGAAAGACTCATGGAATCTCTTGAGTCATTGTCATCCTCTTCCTCGCTGTCCTGGGATTCATCCCCATCGCTCTCCATCTCCTGCCTACCCTGTGCCTCTGTCCCTGAACCCCTGACACCCATATATTCAATAAGCGTTTTCCAATCTTCTTTAAACGTATGTTCTTCTTATTCTATATGTTAAGTCTGCAAGCTGCACATATTCTGTGCTGCTCTGTTTCTATATCCAAAGAGGGGTCTCTGTTGCCGTAGAGGCAATTGAGTGGGGCCTGTCGCTACCTCACCTGGCTGGAGGCCACGTTGCCCTAGGATTCGGAGCAGCTCCTCCTTCGAACTTATATGAAAACCATTTAGAAACCTTTAAAAAAAAAAATCCCTCTTTATTTATTTATACAACAAGAAAAAAACACACACAAAAAACACAAATACCAAATTACACACAAATTACAAAAATAACCATAGACACATAATTTTCTTGGCAAATAATAAAACATCTATTGGTCTTAACACTAAAGACCCAACTTCCCGTCTATTCCATATTTCAAATTCATATTACGTATTGCCAATACACATTTTTTTCATAATTAAACTTATTCTCAATAAATCTAATTTCTTCTATCTACCTAGCAACTATCACTGAAGTTCCTCGAATGCTGCAACAGAATTTAAACTACTATATTTATTTTTCAGATATTCTTTGAAAACCTCCCATTTAGAAACAAATTCCTGTTTTGATTTATTCTTTATTTTTTCTGATAAACCATCTAATTCGGCATATTCCGTCAGCTTTTGGATCCAATCTTGTATAGAGGGGATTTCATTACTCTTCCATTTTGCTGCGATCAAAACTCTTGCTGCCGCCGTCACATATAAAAAGATACCCTTCCTCTTTTGTGGAATATCCAAATCTGTTATTCCCAGGAGGTAGGCCTCTGGTTTTTTATTGAAAAAAGGTTTCATTTAGAAACCTTTAAGCATTAAATCATGTGTAGGCAAACCAAGGCCCGGGGGCCGGATCTGGCCCAATCACCTTCTAAATCTGGCCCGCGGACGGTCCGAGAATCAGTGTGTTTTTACATGAGTCGAATGTGTCCTTTTATTTAAAATGCATCTCTGGGTTATTTGTGAGGCCTGCCTGGTGTTTTTACATGAGTCGAATGTGTGCTTTTATTTAAAATGCTTCTCTGGGTTATTTGTGGGGCATAGGAATTTGTTCATGTTTTTTTCTTTCCAAAATATAGTCCAGCCCCCCACAAGGTCTGAGGGACAGTGTACCAGCGCCCTGCTGAAAAAGTTTGCTGACCCCTGCGTTAAATAAACACACTCCAGTGAGAGGACAGAGGTGCAGGGGAATGTGGCAAATGAAATACGTTGTCAGTGCAGAGAACTGGGGGCACAGAAGTGATTGTTTAGATCGAAGGGGCAGGGGCGTACGAAGGGGGCAGGGCGGAGGGGGTGGGCCGCCCCGGGTACCACTCGGGGGGAGTGTGACAAGATGGCCCGCTGCTTCCCCCCAGCTGTAGAGCAGCCAAGGGAGTGCACGCAGTTGCCTATGCCCACACCTGTCAAGTCCTCGCCTCTCGCCGGTATTAGCAGCAGTCTGCTGGCAAATGGAACCCAGCTTTCAAGGTATAATGTATCACCATGGCAGCCCTTATTGCTGCTAGAGATTAGAAGACTGATGCTCTGTTCCCCGGCGCCTCTTATCAGCAGTAGTCAGCGCCGAGTCTTCTCCCTGGGAACACCTGCCCCTTTGTAGGTTGGCACCTGTGCTTTTAAGCTTGAGCACCTGTCTGATTCAGATCTCCTGCTACTCAGCGGACGAGTCCGTGCTTTGTTTCTGCTAAATGGGGGGGGGTACTTTTTGCAGGCAGCCATTTCGTTTGCATTCATGGCACAAGGCGGGAGCTGCTCAGTTACGGCAGGGAAAGCCAGGCAGCGGCAGCAGCAGAACACACAGTTATTTCCCCCGCATCTTTCTTCCCTCACAACACCCCTGCGAGGTAGGTAGATTAGCCTGGGAGAGACTGGCTGTCCCAAGGTCACTCAGCAAACTTCAGAGCAGAGTATATTTTTCATCTTGATCTTCCTGGCCCTAATCCAACATGCGAACATCTGTATTATTCAACAGAATGTTTTAGCTCGAGTAGGTTTAGTTGCACTTACTGTCAGATTGTTGCAAATCAAATAGATTCCACATATTTGGGGGGGAGCACAGGGTTGCTGCTGTGCAAGAGAGAGAGAGAGAGAGAGAGAGAGAGAGAGAGAGAGAGAGAGAGATCAGAAGAGGACACCAACTTGCACAACATCTGCAGGTGCTAATTCATATGTACAGTTGTACCTCGGGTTATAGACGCTTCAGGTTCCATACGCTTCAGGTTACAGACTCCGCTAACCCAGAAATAGTGCTTCAGGTTAAGAACCTTGCTTCAGGATGAGAACAGAAATCGTGCTCTGGCGGCGCGGCGGCAGTGGGAGGCCCCATTAGCTAAAGTGGTGCTTCAGGTTAAGAACAGTTGCAGGTTCAGAACGGACCTCCGGAACGAATTAAGTACTTAACCCGAGGTACCACTGTAGCTGAGACTCCAATACTTTGGCCACCTCATCAGAAGAGAAGACTCCCTGGAAAAGACCCTGATGTTGGGAAAGATGGAGGGCACAAGGAGAAGGGGACGACAGAGGACAAGATGGTTGGACGGTGTTCTCGAAGCTACAAACATGAGTTTGACCAAACTGCGGGAGGCAGTGGAAGACAGGAGTGCCTGGCGTGCTCTGGTCCATGGGGTCACAAAGAGTCGGACACGACTAAACGACTAAACAACAACAACACTACTGTATAGATGCAAATGCAGAAATAATTCCTGTAGCCAAGCTATCCACTGGACTTCATGGGGCAATGTTGGTCCCCAAGTTTGTCTCTCTCCCTCTTCCTCTCCCTCTCCCCCTCTCTCTCTTTCTCTCTCTCTCTCCTTCAGTCATTTGGAAGTGGATTTGTAGCAATGATCGCTGGGTGTGGAGCACACTCCCCCTCACAGATAAAGCCACCGCTGTCTGAACATCTTGCCCTCTGTCTAACCTTTTGCCATCTCAGTAGTCTGCGGTGTCCTGTCTGTGACCTTTGTCTCTGAGACCTTTTGTCTCCTTCGTCATACACTGTGCAAGGGGAAAATGACGTGGTGGAAACAGACGCCAAAATAGCTTTGTACCACCCCACGATCTCAGGACTGGAAGATGTGCAAAGGTCACAGCCCAAAATGTATCTGCCTGGGTTTGCATATTGTGTCAATAAAAGGAGCCTCCACAGAGCTGGCCGGCAGCTCGCTTGCAGCTCACCTGTGCGCAGCTCACCTGCATTACCAACTCCTGCCTCATGTCCTTCACTTCATGGATTGCTTAACAAATATGTGGTTTTATTAGCGATTCATTGCATCCTTCCAGAATACAGAGGAAAATTGTACAGGTATGTTTAGCCTGGAGAAGAGGAGCCTGAGAGTTGAGATGAGAACTATCTTCAACAATCTGAAGATGGAGCAAGCTGGTTTCCTCCTGCTCCAGTGCGTTGGCCCTGAACCAGTTAAATCCAGTGGAATTTCAGTGAAACCAAATGAAAAGAAAGGCGATTCGAAATAAACATTGGGGAGAAGTTTCTGTCGGTAAGAGCTTTTTGTCAGTGAAACGGACTTTCTTGGAAGGTATCAGCCTCTCCTCCACCAGAAGTTTTTAAGCAGAGATTGGATGGCCATCTGCCATGGATTCCTTAGCTGTGATTCCTGCATGGCAGGAGGTTAGATTAGATTATTCTTTGGGGTCCCTTCCAACTCTACAATTCTATGATTCTATATCTGGAAGTGTGTTTTTTAAAATGCCTTACACATTAAGTATACACACAGTCATATGGAGGGGGGGAGCCAGCCTTTGAAAACAATACAGGCGGAAGAGAAGTTTTAAACTAAGATGAACGAACGACCAAAATTATATATTTAAAGGTAACTGTTTTTTGGTCCTGCAGATAACTGAGAAATGCCGAGAAGACTGAGAAGTTTTGTTTTGTTTTGATTTGATTTTACATATACATACACATCAAATAATCAGAATATTAAAAAAGAAAAAGAAAGAAAAAGCATATCAGCAATAAAAAAGGAAAAAGAAAAAGAAATGAAAAACAGCCTCAAAAACAAGCATTTTCAAAAGCAAATCTTCGTAGAGAGTACAAGCCGTCTTTTTGCAACTTCTGGCTTGACTCCTTGATTCCTAAGATGACTTCCCGCTACCCATGAACGTTACTTGATAATTCCTTTTCCTAAATATCTGTACTCAGTTGGGAAGTCTGTGGAGAAACGTTCTGGTTGCCAGTGGGGTTTTAATCTACGCTAAGCCAAGTGATGGTCTGGGAACCTCCATTTTTCATATATTTTATAAAAACATCCCATTCTCTCCTTATTCTCTCCTTTGAATGATTTCTTATTGAGCCTGTAATTTAGCCAATTCTAGGTATTCACTGTTTTTTAACAGCCATTCTTCCTTTGCTGGTATTATAGACTGAGAAGTTTTGAACTCTTTTTGTTTACCCTGTGACGGTCCAGGCCGGCGAAGCCAGGATCCTAAAGACCCTCATATATTCCGCAAGCTGCTACTTCTGCATCTCCTCCACCTAAATCTTTGTGTGTTTGTGTGTGTGCACACCCACACTGCTGTGTACATTCTCAATGAATGTGTTATTCAATTAGGAATTTGAACACGCGATCAGATGATGACTTAAGAGGATTTTTCCTGAGTTGGGGTTTTAATAGACTGGTGCATTCAGGCACACATTCTCTTAACGGGTTTATTCCTTTTATCAGATTGCGTCTCCCTACTTCTCAGCTAAGCTCCTTTTAATGCATTTGGGGTCCCCCCCCCTTCTTCTTTATATTGTCAAGGCCTTGGTTCCTCCAGGCCTCTTCCCTCCCTCACTTGAGATTATGCAAATCCTCGGTAATGCAGTTTAATGGGGCTGAGTTTGTCATGGAGGGCTGAGTCCTGAACGCTGCAGAAAGGAGGCTTCCACAAACGTCTTCCCTGATTAGCAATGGCAGAGAAAAGGGCGGCCTTGTGAGACGGAGAAGGAGAGAGACCTCTGGCTTGGACCTGACAGCCTTTGCTAGAAATCCTGTTGAGCTGGAGTTCCTGAGGATGAGATATCGGTGGGCGCCCTCCCTCCCCAAAAATCTCCGCCGCCTCCACTCCTACCAGCTTGTCTGTCACCGGCTTTCTTTTTGACATAACGACATAATGCCAGCAAAGTTCTCCGACACCGTAATCTTACAGATTTATCAAGGAATTTGAATGGAGGGTTTGGAGCCAGCCTTGTCCAAGTCGATTTCTTGGTTGGTCAGTCAGCTGTCAGGGCAGGAGAAAAGCTCCACGCTGAGTGTGCCTTGACGGCCTGAAAGAATGTCTTCGGAGAGAGGGCCCTCTCCCCCCCCCAAGGGAAAACGGTGAGCCCCAAAGAGGGGCATGGGCAAAATGGAGGTATTTATTTCATCCCTACGATTTCTACACCACTTGATGGCAAAACCTCAAACAAAAAACCCCAAAGGATAATAAAATGAAATGGAGAAAAACTTACAAGACTTTTTAAAATATACAAAAAGTTAAAATATTAAAATGGGTTAAAACTTGCACCGGCTTTCTAAGCACCTTGGTGAGGCTTACCTAATCAAGAATGCTTTTATTATTGTTTATTATTTATTCAATTATATCTGTATCAAAAGTTCCCAGGGAGATATGCAATGTTAAGAACACACCTTACGGAGCATAATAACAAAAACATAATAATATCTAGAGAGAAAAAGAGAGAGATTGCACATTCTTTTGTAATCCAAGGAAATCTTTAATAAAAACTATTTCAAAAATAAAAATGAAATAACCATAGCAGTCCCACCCCCCAGCTTTAACAGGCCATAGATTAGGCAGGTAAAAGGGATACAGTGAAGGGCCGTGCTTGATATCAACAGGCAGGGAGTTCCGGAGTGTAGGTGCTGCCACACTAGACAATCGAATGCTTACAAACATGGGATGGGGATCACGTGGCGCCTTGCAGTCAAGGAGAACACTCTCTTTGTGGTCTGTTCACGAAGCACAGTCCCACAGCTAAACCCGACCTTCCTCATGATCAGCTGGATAGCTCAGTTGGTTAGCGTGTGCTGCTGATAACGCCAAGGTTGCAGGTTCGATCCCCATAAGGGATAGCTGAATATCCCTGCATTGCAGGGGTGGTGGACTAGATGATGCTCAGGGTCCCTTCCAGCTCTAGATTTCTATGATCCTACCTATTGTATGTTTTGACTTATTACAAAACAGGCATCCCAGAATATAAAAAAGCTGCAGGAATTATGAAGGCGTGGAAACCTTATGGTCAAAACTCTCAGATCCGCAGTGTGGATGAATAATTTGTGAATTTCTCTCTCCGCAGACTATTATAACGTGCTGCTGAGATTAAATTGGTCTGTGGGCAGCAGTTTTCTTTGGCCCAGTTTTACGAAACATGGAGATCCTGCCTTCCTGTTGGGCTTCAGCTCTGCCAGAGAGATCTGAGACTGGGATCAGTCGGTGTCTATCCCATATGCAGATCTGATACAGGCAGGGAGTTTGGGAAACCTGGTTTGTGTGGTGGAACAGCAGGATCTGTGCCTGTTGTTCCCCGAAGCTAAATGAATGCATAATGGTTATGAGTAGCGAAACAGAGCAAGACACAGTCAGAGAGAGAGATGGAAATTAGCAGCAATAAGACAAGAGGACAAAAATATCTGGGTTTTTAAAGACAAAGTTATAAATGAGCCGAGTGGCCAGTGAAGCAAGGAGAGAAACATAAAAGCTCCTTCAGAGAATCATGCATTTGGACTCTCGTATCTCCACCTAATAAGCTCCTCTCTGCAGACAGCAATTAAACAGGGAGGTGTAATACACCACAGTTTCCCAGTTTTCCCAAACTGGGAAACTCTGGTTAGCAGCTTCAGAGCAAGCCAGAATCTTAGACCAACTTCAAGCCTTTAATGTTTAAGATTTTAGCCTTGTTCCAAAGCTGAGAACCATAGTTTTCTGGTTTTGATGGAACGGGGAAACTATGGTTCATTCAAGATTGCCCAGTTTGATTGTAGCTTGTGGAAAGGGAAGTGAGAAGGGTCTGCATGCGTTAGCAAAGGCTCAGACATATAATGCCATATTATTAGCCATTTGGGGACAAATGTGGCTACGTGCTTGGAGCTGTCAGTATTACATTTGTTTAGGTTTATTTATTTCATAAGAATGATACACAGCTTGACGGTTAAAAAACAACAGCTCAATGCAGTTTACAAAGAGAAAAAAACAATAAAATTATCAGTAAAAGCAGCTCTTTAAAACATCCGAAAAATACAATCAGCAATAAATGATTGAACAGATTTAAACATACGTCAACTTCTACAGATCTGGGTAGGTAAGGATATTTTTAGCAGGCCCAAAAAACAGTACCATGAAGGCTGATATCAAGAGGCAGGGAGTTCCAGAGTGTAAATGCTGCCACACGAAAAGATCGATTTCTCACAAATGTGAAATGGGCATCATGTGACACTTGTAACAGCACCAGTTTGGCTGATTGAAGTGGTCATATACAGATGCCTTAGTTGTGATTCCTGCATTGCAAGGGGTTGGACTTGACCTTTGAGGATCCCTCCCAGCCCTACAATTCTGTGATACCTGGAGGCATGGCCAAAGTCAGTTTCAGGGGCCTAATCCGGCCCACCAGTCGGTTTAATCCAGCCCCTGTGGCAGTTTATTTCCTGGGGTAAAATCCTAAAGCCCGGCTTTGGCTGGGGAGGGTGGGATATAAATAAAATTTTATTATTATTATTATTTTTAAAAATCCTCAACAACTTCAATCCTTTAAAAAAAAGGTTGGCCCTTTGGTTGGCCCTCAAGGCCCTCCACGTCATCAGATCTGGCCCTCTCTGAAAAAAGTTTGGACACCACTGCATGGGGTCAGGCGATATTGCAGGTTACATTCTCATGTGCGGCAGATCTGTATGAAGGTTCAGACACACACAAGGGAGACCACGGCTTGTTCCTGGCACACAGGTGCCAATGTTAAGAGGGGGTCCCGGGCGACCCTCAGGGATTTCAGTGGGCACCGGGGGGGGGGCAGGAAAAGCTGGTTATGGGTTTTGATGTACGTTGGGCCCAAACCACTGAGCAAGAGAGGCTTTGTCGGACCTGGTTTTCAGACTCTTCTGAACTGGAAGCGAGCGAGCTGCGTTTTGTCAAATCCTCCGGCTCGTTTGTGTTCCTTGCAAGCCTCGGTGGTTCATGAATAACAGAGCAGCGCTGCGCACGAGCTGCTTCTTCGCCGTCTTAGGCTCCGCTCTCGAAAAGGGGCTTTGTTGCAAAACCTCTTTCCCTTTTTTTCTGCCTTCCTGCTCTCGCTTGCTCTCCTGAGCTGCCCTGGAGGAAGCTGCGCCCCTGGAGATGCGTCTGAAGGCGCAGGGTGTTTATTTAAAGAAGCAGAATATTCCAAGCCAGGATGGCTGGGCTGTAGCTGAGGGAGCCCATTACAGGAGGTGAACCCATGTGGAAGATGAAGGACAGGCGAGGCTTTCTGTGGGGAGAGCGCTGGCCTTTTCCCCCTGTTTGAGGGAGCCGTGCCAGGCTGTCAGTTGAAAAAGAGAGAGAGAAAAGCAGGAACGAGAAAGGTTTTTGTTTTGTTTGCTGTTTTGCATTGCTTAATCGAGAAATAGATATTCTGCAAGGCCTGAGCCGCCCCATGGTGCTAGAGGGAAGCTGGATGCTTCCAGCGATAGCACATTTTAAAATGGTGCCCCCCATCCTTGGCCAATTGGCCTGAGGTTGGAATCTTGTTGTTGTTGTTTAGTTGTGTCCGACTCTTCATGACCCCCTGGACCAGAGCACGCCAGGCCCTCCTGTCTTCCACTGTCTCCCGCAGTTTGGTCAAACTCATGCTGGTAGCTTCGAGAACACTGTCCCACCATCTCGTCCTCTGTCGTCCCCTTCTCCTTGTGCCCTCCATCTTTCCCAACATCAGGGTCTTTTCCAGGGAGTCTTCTCTTCTGATGAGGTGGCCAAAGTCTTGGAGCCTCAACTTCACGATCTGTCCTTCCAGTGAGCACTCAGGGCTGATTTCCTTCAGAATGGATACGTTTGATCTTCTTGCAGTCCATGGGACTCTCAAGAGTCTCCTCCAGCACCAGAATTCAAAAGCATCAATTCTTCAGCGATCAGCCTTCTTGATGGTCCAGCTCTCACTTCCATACATCACTACTGGGAAAACCAGAGCTTGAACTATTGGAATAGGCACTCCCATTTGTCTCTATGGTGACAGAGCAACATCTTTGGATGTGGCAAATAGCAGCACTGAACCCGCCAGCCAAAGCTGTTGCCTTAACAAAATTCTAGATTGCAAACATCACTGGATACCGGGTCACAGGCGCGGAAGGGATCCAGGGGGTCATCCAAACTGACCCCCTCTCCAAAAAATACCTATAACAATAGGAAGCAGAATAGAACCTAAAGATTTCCAGATATAGGCTTGTGCAGCTGGAAAAGCAGGGAACCCCCTGTTTACGGATGCATCAACACACCAGTTTCCAGTTCCTCTCTTTCTGGATATCAGAGACCTTTGAAAAACATGTGAAAAATAAAATAATGTGTTAACGGAACTGTAACGAGTTGTTACATTCTTTCTGCCAGGGCTTGAGTGTGAGTATGAATTGAGGGGAGTAGGGGAACTCGTTGTAAAATGCACCCACTTACGCGTACAAACGACACAGACAGTAGTGGCTGGTTTAGAGAAGATTATCGCACAAAGGTGTGTACAATTGCAAAGTGCTTTGTGTTTCTTATTTAATGCATTTATTGTCATGGAATTCTACTCAATATTGATCCAGAGTAGATTCTTCCAATGTATAGTTAGTGGAGTAACAACTTAAACACGTTGCAGAGTTCACACAAAAATAGACCAGAGGCGATTGTATTTCATCCAGCAGATACTGATACTGAAGGGAAATGAGCATCATGGTCACAAATCCAATACTTTCAGGATTGGCACTGTCCATAAGTAATCCAGTTGTAGCAGACTTAACTTAAACTTACAATAACTTATAATGAATCTAAACCTTAACACTATATACAGAACACCACAACCGAAGGAAGAGATATAGAGAATGTGCAACCCGGGCTCCTTCTGGCCCGACTTTTATAGTCAGCAGGACCTTGGCAGAAGAGATAACAGGACCAGTTTAAGCCAGCTGTACTCAGCTTCTCGGAAGGAATAACCCAAACATCAGGAACCTTCTGCTCGTCTCTTTCACACAGAGAAGCTTCCAGAACCCTCTTGAAGTAATTAGAACAGGAAAGATCTCTACACATCAGATCAATACTTTCTGCACCAAGAAATGTAAACTGACATTTATACATTTAGAAATGAATACACTGAGATTAAAACAAAACCTGTATTAAAATATGCAATTGCAAATGTTCGTGAGGGTTGTTTTTTTAAAAAAAAAATAATGTGCTGATCAATGTGGCAATGGGACAGAGCAGACTTATGAATTCAAGCAACATTCACACGGACAGGGATTTGGCTGATTCCATCTTTAACACCCAGAAATCAAGGTGAAAAGCGAGGTGTGTGTCATCAGGCTCTCACAGCATAACTGTTCCTCTTAATCATTAAATCCAAACGATGAACCTTTAAGGATCATTGTTAACATGACTGCACCCCAGTCTGACATTTGCGGGGAATCAAACCTTTCTGCTCTGCTCTGCAACCCATTAAAGGCCAAGGCACATAATTTGAGCTGCACATCTCTGCCCACCTCCCACCCCCCAATGATATCTCCCACCCTGCTTATCGCCAGCCAGGGCGAGAGGCTCCCCCCTTCTGCTCCAAAATCATTTGCTGACTTCATCTCAGCTCCGAGATCCTGTGAAATGAACAAACATTTGGTCTGAAGGGGAACAGAACATGTTGCTATAAATGGGAAGCAGCTTCTGCGAAGGGAGGCGGAGGAGGCCAAACAGTTGCTCTTTCATGTTCGGGGAAAGTCAGATGGTGCCACGAAAAGAAAGTTTCCAAAAGCGCCAAGAGAACGGAGTGGATCGTTGGGATCATAGAAAGCTGGCTTATCCCGAGTTGGACCATTGGTCCATCTCAGGGGCGTAGGAAGGGGTGGGGGGTGCGGGCTGCCCCAGGTGTCATCCTGGAGGGGGGTGACAAAATAGCATGCCCTGGGGGGGGGGTGGCAGCACTGAAAAAGAAAAGGTTCTGACCTCCTTTTTACTCCTTTGCCTGGTCCTCAGACCTTAGTTGGCACAAAAGAGTCTTTGAGAAAGAGTATTCTTGCAGAGTATTGCTGCTTTTAGTCTTAAAAAGTCTTATTCTCCAACCACGGCCGACAGCTTTTACACACACCAGACGTAACCAGCTTTCTACCACCCAACCAACCCACACCCAACACTAACATTGACCACTCTATATATACAGGTAAAGGTAAAGGTAAAGGGACCCCTGACCGTTAGGTCCAGTCGTGGCCGACTCTGGGGTTGCGGCACTCATCTCGCTTTACTGGCCGAGGGAGCCGGCGTACAGCTTCTGGGTCATGTGGTCAGCATGACTAAGCTGTTTCTGGCGAACCAGAGCAGCGCACGGAAACACCGTTTACCTTCCTGCTGGAGCAGTACCTATTTATCTACTTGCACTTTGAAATGCTTTCGAACTGCTAGGTTGGCAGGAGCAGGGACCGAGCAACAGGAGCTCACCCCATCACGGGGATTCGAACCGCCAACCTTCTGATCAGCAAGTCCTAGGCTCTGTGGTTTCACCCACAGCACCACCCGCGTCCCTCATATATACAGGTACAATTTGATGAAAGGTTGCATGAGTCATTGTAGGCAGCTGACTCATGCTGACTTAGTTCTTTTAGTATTGAAGAAACAGCGGCCAATTTTTAGCCATGACAGGCACTTACTGCAGGGCCCAAGCCACGCGTCTCTCCTGCGAGTGGCACAGTGGCTCAGGGTCCCGCGTTGTTCGAAACAGCAGCATGTGGCTTGCGTCCACCAGGCGGACTCCGCGTGGATCGCCCCACTGCCCCCATGGCTAGATCACCCCACCCCCCGCCACTCCAGGTGCCAGAGCAGCTAGCTATGCCCCTGGTCCATCTGACTCAATATTGTTTACACTAGCTGCTAGTGGCTCTCTAAGATTTCAAGCACAGAGTCTCTCTCAACCCTACCTAGAGATGCCATGGGTAATTGCAAGGCAGGTGCTCCACCATTGAGCTATGGCCCTTCCCTAATGGTGGGGGCGGGGAGTGCAGTGCCACGCCACCATCTTCCAGTAGAGTTAAAAATGTTTAGGAGATCAATGGGCTGGCATCAGGACCATCAAGAAGTCAGGTATATATGGGCTATGCTCCTGTTTGCTCTGCCCACCAACCCCTCTGCCTTCCTCCCCACACATTAACCCCCCTAGAGCTTCCCCTTCCTGCCCGATGCAACTACACTAAGCTCGCTTTCCACCCTCCCGACCTCATTCCTTCATGCAAATCCAGAAGTCCTCTGGTACTGCCAGTGTGATGACAGCATTACGTTTCTATGTATATAGGCAGAGATAGATGATAGATAGATAGATAGATAGATAGATAGATAGATAGATAGAGCAGGTCACCTGCTGAATGGGTAAAGGGCAAGGCACAGGGATGACTCTGTTGCTATTCCAGAGTATTCATCTTCCAGATGGGCCTGGGGAAGAAATTGGGTTAGGTTCAAAATCATTTGCACTCCCCAGAACAATCTGGAAACTGAAACACAGCTCTAAATGGGCACCAGTCCAAAAGTCACAATGCAGTTTCTCCAACCAAATAATGTGTACAAAATGTGTACTGAAATGTGTCGATGAGGGGAAAGTACAGTGTTCACAGAAACAGCTGCTGTCCCAGACCTTCGCTTTGCTAAATCCAGAGTTTCTCTATCCTTGGAAAATCTGAAAAGGACGTTTGCTCCACTTCAAAAGTGCTTGTACCAGCTTTCTGTGGATTCTTTCTTTCTTTCTTTCTTTCTTTCTTTCTTTCTTTCTTTCTTTCTTTCTCTCTCTCTCTCTCTCTCTCTCTCTCTCTCTCTCTTCTCTTTGGTAATGTGGCTATTTTTTTTAATGTGGAGCAGAGGCAAAGGTTGCTTGAAACAGCAAATACTGGGAAATGTAGAGGATGGACAGCAAAACTCTGAATTAAAATCACATCCAAATATAAGCCACTCAGGTATGGATCTCCAGGGCTCAAATCAAATATATAAAATATGGATTTTGTGGGCAAGGTTGGATGGGTCCTACGTTTGCACCGCATCTGGGTCAATTACCTATTGGAAACCCTTTCACATGCAAAATGAGCAGCGTTTGGCAGGTGAATCTTGCAGACTTGTTGCAATTGCACAGTGAAAGAGATGCTTGCAGTGTGAGACAAACAACAAAGTACCGTATTTTTTGCTCTATAAGACTCACATTTTCCCTCCTAAAAAGTAAGGGGAAATGAGTGTGCGTCTTATGGAGCCAATGCAGGCTGTGCAGCTATCCCAGAAGCCAGAACAGCAAGAGGGATTGCTGCTTTCACTGCGCAGCAATCCCTCTTGCTGTTCTGGCTTCTGAGATTCAGAATATTTTTTTTCTTGTTTTCCTCCTCCAAACACTAGGTGCATCTTGTGGTCTGGTGCGTCTTATAGAGTGAAAAATACGGTAATTTATTGTAGGAAGTGCATTAACTTGGGTAGAAAAGTTGGTAGTTCTAGTGTAACCAACTAGATTGGAGAAGCAGAAGGTACCCATACTTGGTCCTTTGCTCTCTCAGGCAATTTCTCTAAGGTGGCCTCTCATCTTGGGGTCAAAGAGAGAAGTGGGAGGAGGAGGGAAATGTGCAACCTGAGAACCTTTGGCCTGACACCAATGAGTTAGGGAGGTCAGCTCAAGAGGTACCGGGGGTAGCCTGGGAATCTGGAGACCCCTAATTCTGTTTAATAGGATGTCCCTATTTCCACTGGAGAAACGTTGGGGGATAGGTGTATTATTGACCCATGCAAACTCCTATTCTGCAAGCTGAGTTTCACCCAGACTTCCAGCACATCATGTTACCTGACGCAACAGCAGCAGGACTATCCCTGGGTTAAGCCATGTGGGGCTATCGCTTGCCCAGGTGCACAAGCCGTCCATTGAGGAACGCTGCAATAAATAAAGTTGCTCTTTTGCACAGGCTTATTGTGTGCCTGTGGGGGCTGTGTGCACGCAGTGATCTCTCGCAGACACACACTACTCAGAATTTCCTCCGCGCCGTAATTGGGTTGCTCCAGATTGCAAGCCGATCTGTCAAAACCGTGTTCCCTGAGATGTTGCCGAGAGGAGTTGGGTCGGACTTCAGAAAGGTGCACTTGACAGAGAAAAGCAGGCAGGAGACCAAATGAGGGTGCTCGCTACAGCTCCCGTAGCTGATGCATGCGGTGGTGGGAAGAACAGCTTTCGGAATAATAAGGAAGTTGTCATGGTATCACCAGGGCTGCAAATTCCTCGTGGTTCAGAAGCAGCTTTTTGATCCCGGTGGATATAAGATGGAAAGAACAGAAAGTGACGGGGATTATTTTAACAAACCTGTCTGTGCAGCATGTCAGCGAGGGATGAGACTTTAAACCAGAAACCTCGATGGAGCGCAGAGAGAACAAAAACGTATGGTAACATCCGTGCTGTTGTGCCAAGGGAAGAGACAGCAATGTCTAGGCTTCTGTAAAAAGGGTCATCTTAATGGGCTACATTAAAAGATGCTTGTTTAAGTTAGCATCAGTAACTGGTGGCTACTGACTGGTGAAGGGACGTGGGTGGCACTGTGGTCTAAACCACTGAGCCTCTTGGACAGGGGTCAGCAAACTTTTTCAGCAGGTCCACCGTCCCTCAGACCTTGTGGGGGGGCCAGACTATTTTTTTTTGGGGGGGGGATGAACGAATTCCTATGCCCCACAAATAACCCAGAGATGCATTTTAAATAAAAGCACACATTCTACTCATGTAAAAACACATTGATTCCCGGACCGTCCGCGGGCTGGATTGAGAAGGCGATTGGGCCGCATCCAGCCCCCGGGCCTTAGTTTGCCTACTCATGCTCTTGGTTGGCGGTTCGAATCCCCGTGACGGGGTGAGCTCTCATTGCTCTGTCCCAGCTCCTGCCAACCTAGCAGTTTGAAAGCATACCAGTGCAAGTAGATAAATTGGTACCACTGCGGCAGAAAGGTAAATGCCGTTTCCGTGTGCTCTGGCTTCCGTCATGGTGTCCCGTTGTGCCAGAAGTGGTTTAGTTCTGCTGGCCATATGACCTGGAAAGCTGTCTGTGGACAAATATTGGCTTCCTTGACCTGAAAGCGAGATGAGTACTGCACCCCATAGTTGCCTTTGACTGGACTTAACTGTCCAGTCCAGTTTTTACTGATTGGTGAAGACCCCCTCACCTCTTAACATAAGAATGTGAGAAGAGGCTGCTGGGCCAGGAGTCAAGACATAGCCTGGCTTCACCCTGATGCCTAAGCCAAACCGCTCACATTTGCAACCAATAAAGTTGTGGCCTGTTTGAACCCATCAACCAAAATACTTTGTGTCTGCGTGTTTTATTGTTTTCCTGGGAACTTTGTGGCTTGGGTGCCTTGGCACACAATTTGTCTAATCCGCTTTGAAAGCCCATCCAAGTTGGTGGCCGTGACTGCCTCCAGTGGGAGGGAGTTCCATAGGTTAACTGTGGGCTGCATGAGAGGTTGTCTTTTATCTGTCCTGACTCTTCCCACATTCAGCTCCTGTCAGCAGCTGGAATACAGCCAGTGAAGAATTTTTTGCAACCGGCTGGCAAGTAGAGAGCTGAAACGGGCAGAGCAGCCCGTAGGCTGCTCACAGGCACAGACTCTCATTGCTTGGGGAAAGCGCTGGAGAGGAGGCGACAGATTTGGGGAGGCAGGGGCTTTTAGTCTCAACAACCAATCTATGGGGCAAGGCCAATTGGGGATGAGCTGCTCTGCTCATTAGACCTGAAACTCAGTCAAGCCTGTGATTTACTGCCGTCTCGCTCTTTGACACCTCCCCAGATATTTAGAAGTTTTCAATCTGTTTTTAGTCTAAGGCTGTCTTAAATGATTCTTGTCAATTTTCCTTAGTTTTATCTTTTCTCGTCTTATCTTCCTTGTATATTGTGTTAAGGTTGTTGTTGTTGTTACAATCAAGTGGTGTAAAAAAATATTACGAGATAAATAACTGTGTTATGCTGAGGGAGCCCCTCAACTGTGGCAACCATCACACATGCCTGGAGTTGAAAACTTGGGCACCACACGACCAAAGAAGGAATAGGTACATCTCCGAGCACAATTCAAAGTGTTGGTGCTGACCTTTAAAGCCCTAAACCAGGCATAGGCAAACTCTGCCCTCCAGAAGTTTTGGGACTACAACTCCCACCATCCCTGACCACTGGTCCTGTTAGCCAGGGATGATGGGAGTTGTAGTCCCAAAACTTCTGGAGGGCCAAGTTTGCCTATGCCTGTCCTAAACGGCCTCAGTCTAGTATACCCAAAGGAGTTGGGATTCTTTTTCCATGTTTGTAGTCATGGGATTGTTGTCTGTCACATGACGGTATATGTTTTCATTCCACAGAGTGGGAAGTGATGGAGACAGGATGTTTTGGTATTACTGTGTTCCGTGAAGTGGGACTATTGTCCTTTGTTTTTCTCTCTCTTTGCTGTCTGATGAGAAAGAGGAAGGAGCTAAGTCAGAATGTTCCAAGTGTATTATATGTAAATAAAGTAGATTAGCCAAAATGCTGAGCTACTGAGTTCTGTTACGCAAACTGCAAATACTCTGCAGGATCGTAAGTGTGCTGATGCCTTTTGGTATCAGTCGCTGTGATGTTCAGACTGGAGAAAGCTTTTGAAGCTCCTGAATGACCGACCAGGAGGGAGAGAACATGCCAGTCGGGTCCTAAATGAGAGGAGGACAGTCCTAACAGTCTCCACCTCCATCGTTCAGCCCGGACACTGAGGTCCTGCACTGAGGGCCTTCTGGCAGTTCCCTCAAAGTTACACGGAACCAGGCAGAGTTTTTGGTGGTGGCGCCTGCTCTGTGGAACACCCTCCCATCGTATGTCAAGGAAATAAACAACTATCTGACTTTTAGAAGACATCTGAAGGCAGCCCTGTTTAGGGAAACTTTTAATATCTGAAGGACTATTGTATTTGAATATTTTGTTGGAAGCCGCCCAGAGTGGCTGGGGAAACCCAGCCAGAAGAGCGGGGTATAAATAATAAATTACTACTACTACTACTACTACTACTACTACTACTATTACTGGCCTGAGGCTGACTCAGATTATCAGTCTTTGCAGCTGCAGGTGGCTAAGTTGTGGGGCTCCAGGAGTTGCTGGACTGCAGCTGGGTAACTTTGCCATGCAGAGGTAGCCTGGGACAGAGAATGATGGACATTCACCGCAGCACCGCCAGGGTCCCTGCAACGATGGCACCCCCAGACATTTGCACAGAGCCTCCTGGCCTCTGGCCTGGGTGTCGGCCATCACGAAACAGAGCTCTCGCCTAACCCTGTAGGCCTTGCCTTTGCAGAATAACCCGCCCAGTGATGAGCCCAGCGTTGCCAACAGCTGAAGCGCTTGCCCCGGTTGACCCCATCAATATTTACAAGGCTCTGAAAATGACAGCCTCGGCTGCGCTGTTAATGGAATGTGCCTTCAGCCAGACCAATTTATTTAAAAGCAAAAAAGGAGGATGCTGCCAACTTTTTTTTAAAAAAAGGCAGAGGGGGAAATGGAAGAAGACTGATAAGGACTCGGTTTCTGTCCCTGTGAAGTGTGCTGGAGTGGAGGGCAGGATTTCTCTTCCTCCAGGCTTAGGGGGCGCACGAGCCCACACTGGACACCGACAGAAGTCTAGTGTCCTGATCAAGGGAAGTCAGAGCACCACTCTAATCTGCCCTGGTCAAACCACACCTGGGATACTGTGTTTACTTCTGGGTACCACAATTTCAGGATGATGTTGAGAAGCTCGAAGGTGTACAGAAGAGGGCAACCAAGATGATGAAGGGTCTGGAAACCAAGCCTGATGAGGAATGGTTGAAGGAGTAGCCTGGATGTTTAGCCTGAATAAGAGGAGACCGAGAGGAGATATGAGAGCCATCTTCAAATATCTCAAGGGCTGTCACATGGGAGATGGAGCACACTTGTTTTCTGCTGCTCATGGACTCGAACCCATGGCTTCAAGTTACAAGAAAGGTGATTGCGACTAAGCATTAGGAAGAACTTTCCAGCAGCAAGGGCTGTTCAACAGTGGAACAGATGACTTTGAAAGGTGGCAGACTCTCCTTCGCTGGAGGTTTTAAAGGCTGGATGGCCATTTGCTTTACTTTAGATCCCTGCACTGCAGGGGGTTGAACTAGATGACCTTTGGAGGGCCCTTCAAACTCTAGGGTTGCCCTATTTCTAAAAGTGAAAATCCGGAGCAAAAATAATAATAATGTTTTTGAGCTATTTTTAAGGGAAATTGCAAGAAACGACGCTGCTGACACATCCAGATTTCCGCCCGGACACTGCTTCTGACTGCAGTATTCTGGATACGTCTGGGAAATTCCGGATCTATGGCAAGACTTTCCAACTCTACAATTCCACAATTCTATGATTTTTTTGTGCCTGGCTGCTTTCTTGCTCACATTGGTAAAAAAAGAAGAAGAAAAGTACAGTGGTACCTCAGGTTACAGATGCTTCAGGTTACAGACTCTGCTAACCTAGAAATGGTACCTCAGGTTAAGAACTTTGCTTCAGGATGAGAACAGAAATCGCGCGGCGGCAGCAGGAGGCCCCATTAGCTAAAGTGGTGCTTCAGGTTAAGAACAGTTTCAGGTTAAGAATGGACCTCCAGAATGAATTAAGTTCTTAACCTGAGGTACCACTGTACTTGAAGGCCATGGGAATTCTGCCTCTGTTTCAATTTGGACTAAATGCGGCAATGAGTGTTATTTCTTCATGTAACGTCTCTCGTTTGTATAGTTGTGTTGACTCTCCTGTTCTTAGTGTAATTGTTCCAAAAGTAAAGAAGAAGAAGAAGAAGAAGAAGAAGAAGAAGAAGAAGAAGAAGAGGAGGAGGAGGAGGAGGAGGAGGAGGAGGAGGAGGAGGAGGAGGAGGAGGAGAAGAAGAAATCTGAGAGCCTTACACCAAGCTAGCACTCGGTGTCAGGCTAAGTACTTTTGTCTGTCTAAATTTTTGCCGAACACCAAGCGCACGAGCGCAGACCCTCAGCGCACCGGAGGGGAGCACATAAAGACCCCCCTCTGTCACTGACGGCCTAGGTCTCCCCTAGTAACCGCTCCCCCTAGCAACGGCCTGGGCCTCCTCGCCACCTCGGACCTGGCAGCGTCATCTGTGTCTGTGCCGTCCCTGTGACCTTGCGCGGGAGAAGTGCCATCGCCAAGGCAGGAAGCATCTGAGTTATGCAACCAGGCCCTCCTCACATGTCCCTGACGGAGACATGTGCCAGGATAGTGGCGAAGGCATCACCATGGCAACTGCATCTTGCCCCTCCGAACCATCTCCTCTCTGCTTTTTCATGGGGGGAGCGGGGTTTGCAGGTCTTTGTCCTGGGCAGAGGCCGATGTAAACGAGGCTAATAGATCTTAACTTAATAAGCGTAGGGATAAATCAGGTCTTATCGCCGCACAGCAACCCAGATGGCACAGTGGCGCTGGGGTGGGAGGCTGCGCAGTCCGTCAGAGCTGGGCATGACTTATTTACAAGGGAATTCGCAAAGTACAGTGTGCCATCCTCCAGGGAGCGAAATGAATGTTTTGTACCATCTCCCGTCATTTGCATTTGAAGAAGAAACCTGAGGTTGTGTACTGCGGTTCAGGATGCAACCGGTTCTGGCTTGGCCAGAAAGATGCGGCACAGACACTCATAGCACGCTATTTGTTCGCTTGCTTGCTTGGAAGCATGGAGGGAGGGCAGCCCAGATAGAAAATGCAATACTTTCCAAGCAATTAGCTAAAATATGGCAGAGAGAGTGAGGGGGACACACCACTCTAAGCAATAGAGGCCCGCAGTGAAACCTTGTGTTTTACTTAAATGGTAGCCTACAGTTGGTGAGAACAACTTGCGAAGCACTAAGTGAATCTCATGAGGCGGGGAGTTCCACAGTCGCAACTGAGTCAGCACCCAGAGTTTTATTGCAGGATATTTGGCAACATATTCTTGATGCGTTGACGGCGGATTTAGTTACAGGATTTCAGCAGGGAGTTATGGGAGGTGCCCTGGTTGAAAATGAACCAGCGTGGGCCCTGCAAACATCCTTTTCATGGCGCATTCCTGGCTGTTTGTGCTCATGATGGTGGCGGGGCGGCCACTGCTTTCAACGCTGTTTGTACCCGCGAATGTTTTGGGGAGGTCACGTTGCTCCATTTGCAACCCGTGCTGAGAGGTGTGAGGAGACCCCTGTTCCCCTCACAGAGCTACAATTTCCAGAGTTGCCTGCGAAGAGGGCTTGGCTGTTAAACTACACTGGAATTGCGAGGGAAATAGGGGTCTCCAAACAACTCTTGGCACCCTTGACAAATTACGGTTCCAATAATAATAATAATAATACAAATTTACTATTTGTACCCCGCCCATCTGGCTGGGTTTCCCCAGCCACTCTGGGCGGCTTCCATAGAGACAAAAAATGCACTAAAATGTCACACATTAAAAACTTCCCTGAACAGGGCTGCCTTAAGATGTCTTCTGAATGTCAGGTAGTTGTTTATCGCTTTGATATCTGATGGGAGGGCGTTCCACAGGGTGGGTGCCACTACCGAGAAGGCCCTCTGCCTGGTTCCCTGCAGCTTTGCTTCTTGCAATGAGGGAACCGCCAGAAGGCCCTCAGCGCTGGACCTCAGCAACCGGGCAGAACAATGGGGGTGGAGACGCTCCTTCAGGTATACTGAACCCATGGCTGTTTAAAGTGACATGATGCTGTTTTAAATGTACAGTGGTACCTCAAGTTAAGTACTTAATTCGTTCTGGAGGTCCGTTCTTAACCTGAAACTGTTCTTAACCTGAAGCACCACTTTAGCTAATGGGGCCTCCTGCTGCCGCCGCGCCGCCAGAGCACGATTTCTGTTCTCATCCTGAAGCAAAGTTCTTAACCTGAGGCACTATTTCTGGCTTAGTGGAGTGTGTAACCTGAAGCATATGGAACCTGAAGCGTATGTAACCCGAGGTACCACTGTATAGTGTGGACGGATAGTGTGGACGGGGCCTCGGTGTGATTTAACAGACAGGATATTGCACCACAACTGTGGGGAACCAGGGTTTGAATCGCCTCTCAGCCATGGGCTTGGGGGCCACTCGCTGCCTCTTAGGCTAACCTACCTCACAGGGCTGATTTATTTATGCATACATACATACATACCCCACCCATCTGGCTGGGCTTCTCCAGCCACTCTGGGCGGCTTCCAGCAGAATATTAAAATACAGCAATTCATCAAAAGCTTCCCTAAACATGAGGATAGGGTGGGGAGGGGAAGAGCTAGGTGCACCAGCTTGAGCTCCTTGAGAGAAAGGTGAGACAGAAACGCGAGAAAATAACAATAACATTGAAAAAGCCAGCTATCCCCTGCCTGCCCCCTAAATGGCAGTACCTTGTGTCACCCTCGCTGGCACAGGAAGGCAGCTGCGCTGATCAGTTCCATAATTAATTTCCCGGCCTGCTATTTTGCAGCCTCAACAGCTTCTGTTTGTTACACCACAGCTGTGCCTGTTGCCCAACTGGCCCCGTGCCACAGGGGCAGGGGAAATGCCAGCAGAGCCAGGAGTAGGATAAATGGCTGGCAGTCTCGCTCACAAGCCGGGCAACTGCCGGTTGGCCTGTGCAGTCTGCTAGTCCCTAATTGGCTTAATTTTTTATCCTGGCAGGCAGCATATCTCTCTGCCTCTCTCTCGTGGATGTGAGTGGGTGTGCGGTTAATGGGAAGGAGAGAGAGCTGCGTCTGAACCCCACTGGGGCCGTCGCTTAGGAGAGGGCAATCTTCCAGCGGTCTGGCTTTTGACAAAAATCACTAAGCAGCCTCTGCTCTGGCTTTAGGTCTCTCTGTTCTTTCCCATCCAGAAATCATGGAATCATAGACTGGTAGTTGGAAGGGACCCCAAGGGATTCGGTCAGCCAACCAGCTACAAATCCACCTAACCGTTTCCTCGTCCAGCCCACATTTGACCAGCATCTCTGCAAAGTTTTCATGGAGGACTTGGTCAAAGCCTTCCTCAAATCAAGATACACTACGTCCGCAGCATTCCCCTGATCCACCAAGCTTGTCATTCCATCCAAAGAAGAAATGAGACTTGTTTTTCAGAAACCCATGCTGGGTCTGCGTTATCACAGCACCCTTTTCTAAGTGCTTTCAGACAGACCATTCAATTATCTGTTTGAGGACTTTTCCTGGTATTGACGTCGTGGTGGCCGGTCGGTAGAATAGAGATCATGTATTCTGGGCCCAAACATCATCCTTCGCCAACTCTATTCCTCTAGATATAGGGGACATTACGATGGGCCCCCAAACTGGAATCAGCATGGCTCTAGGATCCGGGGGGGGGGGGGGAGTCCACAGACAAGTAGAGTGGGCACTGCTGGCATTTACTATTTTAAGGCCCTGAAAAGGTTTGGGCTCAGGTTATTTGACTAACCACCAGCAGCAGCTGTATGAGGTTGGCAAATGCTGGTGGCAAGCAGAGCCTTCTCGGTGGTGAGCCCATATTTGTGGAATTCCTTCCTGAAAGATATTCATTTGACCTGCTCAGCACTGATTTCAAAACCTATTTATTTCAAGCTGCATTTAGTTGAGATGATGGGCTGAATTTGTGTCTGTTCAGCCGTTTACACTGATGCTGTTTTTTTAAAAAAAATAATTTTTATTGAAAATTTAAACAAAACATATTATCTAAAAACATACCATCCTTAATTCCCCCCCCCATTTTTCCTCCCTCCCCCCACCCTCCCACACAAACCCCCTCCCCACCCCCGACTTCCCTCAGTTCCAGTCTTTGGTTTCTCTGTAAATGCTGTTCTCTGCATGTTACAAAGCTGTATAGATCCTTAAATTGCTTAACTGATTTTTGTCAATAAAAAGTTTGTGAATGTTTATTCAAATACACTGATGCTGGTTTTGAACTGTCTCTCCTTAGTTGCAGCCAGGCTAAAATTAAGAAGGCCTTCCAGGTCCAAGGAGGCAGCTGCACTTCACGGGCAATTTCAGGACTGCCCTGCTCCTTCTCCCTTACAGGATTCTTTAGCTTAGGTAAAAGGTAAAGGTAAAGGACCCCTGGACGGTTAAGTCCAGTCAAAGGCGACTCTGGGGTGCAGCGCTCATCTCGCTTTCAGGCTGAGGGAGCCGTCGCTTGTCCACAGACAGCTTTCCAGGTCACGTGGCCCGCAGGACTAAACCGCTTCTGGTGCACGGAGGTCCGTTACGAGTGCCAGTGTGCACGGAAACGCCGTTTACCTTCTCACCACAGCAGTACCTACTATTTATCTGCTTGCACTGGCATGCTTTTGAACTGCTACGGGACCGCCTCTCCCGATATGCCCCGTGGAGGACCTTAAGGTCCATAAATAGCAACACCCTAGAGGTCCCGGGCCCTAAGGAAGGCAGATTAGCCTCAACCAGAGCCAGGGCCTTTTCAACACTGGCTCCAACCTGGTGGAACGCTCTGTCTCATGAGACCAGGGCCCTGCAGGATCTGATTTCTTTCCACAGGGCCTGGAAGACAGAGTTGTTCCGCCTGGCCTTTGGCTTGGAATCAACTTGATCCCCTTCCCCTCTTTCCTTTTTCCTTTCTCCTTCTGTGATGGAACTCCTATTTGGGGACTTGCATGGCTTTTTTTCTGGCCCACGTAGGACCAGTCTGGATAGTTGGCCTTGGTGAAGACTTGACGCTTTCATCCCCAAAAGAGTTTTTGAGTTTCTGCTGAAATGAGGCTGCATTTTAATGTTGTATTTAATCTTGTTTTTAAGTTGTATTTTCATCAGTTGTTTTTATACCTGGTTTTAGACCTTCCAATCAGCAAGCTCAAGAGACTCAGTGCTTTAGACCAGATCCAGACCAGACATCAAATAGAGGACTGTCCTCTGCAACTTAGGTTCCCTGGCTACCCTGGTTAGAGAAGAAGGAAGCAAACACAGTGTTACATTTTCAGACAGAAAAGCTCTGTTCTGGGTCTGTTCTGTACTGTACGGAGCCTTGCTCGCTTCCATTTAGGGTCCAACAAAGATTAACGTAATGCAATGAAATTGCGGCCCGTTGCGCATTCTCCCCCCCCCTGCTCCCCCAAATAAACAAACAAAGGTCTCCTTGGACATATAAAGCAGAATAGCTTGCTGCCCAGGTTTCTGTGCAAAAGGGGAAAGCAGGGGCTCTGTTTCCCTAATTTCTTTTGGCATCAAAGCCAATAGTGCGCCCCCACAGGACCTGCAAGCTGATAGATGGAGGGTGGCATTTATTGACTGCCAGAAGATTGCAATTCATAAACCAGCCCCTCATGTCTGCAGCCAGCGCGTGCAAGAAGGAGGCAAGGGGGGAGGCTGCTCTTTGCGTCGTTCTCCCACATTGCTCTTCTGCTTTCGCTTCGGGTCCCCCTCCTCACCCCATTCCCACCAAAGGCAGCCATTTTCTCCATAAGACCAGCTTCGCCTCCTAAATACAGGCTCAGCTGTGATGCAGCCTGAGGCCGGCAAGGGCTGTCTGAGGAGGGCAACGTCTCAGTTGTCTCTCTCTATACTGTGGGGAGACCTCTTGGGTTTGACCTCAGTACACATAGGGATGCTTTTTCTCTCCACTTCTGTAAGCTTTTGGGGAGCTTTGCTCCAGGCGCTTGAATTCATGAGGTAAAATCTAGAGGAGTTTAGGGTGGGGCCTTGTCTGTGATAGAGCCTTCCTGGAGATGGACCAAGTCCATTTTTCAAGTGATGAAGATAAGCATCTTAAAGATGCTTGAGGATTATTATTAGAGTTAGGTGGGATTGTGCTTTCCCGGTACACTCATTTGGACATTTATAATGGAAATTTGGCCACCTCATGAGAAGAGAAGACTCCCTAGAAAAGACCCTGATGTTGGGAAAGATGGAGGGCACAAGGAGAAGGGGACGACAGAGGACGAGATGGTTGGACAGTGTTCTCGAAGCTACCAGCATGAGTTTGACCAAACTGCGGGAGGCAGTGGAAGACAGGAGCACCTGGCATGCTCTGGTCCATGGGGTCACAAAGAGTTGGACATGACTAAATGACGAAACAACAACAATGGAAAGGTGGATGTCAAATGGAAGGAGCTGCCTGTCTTCTGCCCCAGATTATGACCCCTCTTTTTACTTCTATGTGGCTACAAACAAAGGTAGTGGGTGGGTTTGGACAAGATTTGACAGAAGCTAGGTGGGTCTTCAGCCAACTGGGTCCTCAGATAAGGCTCCCTGAGGGAGCATCTCAACCCCCATCATTCTGCCCAGATACTGAGGGCCTTCTGGCAGTTCCCTCCCTGCGAGAAGCCAAGTTACAGGGAACTAGGCAGAGGGCCTTCTCGGTGGTGGCGCCCGCCCTGTGGAACACCCTCTTGTCAGATGTCAAGGAAATAAACAACTACCCAACTTTTAGAAGACATCTGAAGGCAACCCTGTTTAGGGAAGCTTTTAATGTTTAATAGACTATTGTATTTTAATATTCTGTTGGAAGCTGCCCAGAGTGGCTGGGGAAACCCAGCCAGATGAGCGGGGTATAAATAATAAATTATTATCATCATCATCATCATCATCATCATCCCTGGACCAAAGGAGCAGGATATGCCATGTTTGGGCTAGGATGCTTTCTTCCAACAACACTCATTTCCCCAATTTCCATGAGTGCTGCAATGTGGCAGGAGACTTTTTCAATAAGATGCATATTTCTTATCAATCCTGTTGCCCGTTTTCCTATGGCTCTGCTTGCAGTGAGGGAGATCGATATGGAGCAGAGACACTCTTCCCGGTCTATTTCAAACGGTTTCCCCGGGTTCTCCAGGAATGGGATTTTCCCCGGAGGCCTAGTATGCAGGAGTTTCAGCTGCCATGGGGCAGCCTGGTTGCTATCCTGGCTGGAATGGTGGCCCAGGAAGTGACGGCAGGAGTCTGGTGCTTGCAAGAGGCAAGGAATTTTCTAAATACAAAACTCAAACCCTTGTTCTCTAAGGCAGTCCGTAGTATGGAATGGCAATAGGTTCAGGGGTGATGTCAAAGATTGCCATTGCTGCGCACAGCAATAGAAGGACCTATGTTTAGCATCCTTCTGTCTTGAAGAGGGGATAGGCACCTTCATCCATATGTGGTGGGAGTGCAAGAAATTAGGAGAATTTTGGGATGTCATCTATAACAAATTGAAAATGTTTAAATTCCCTTTCACACACACAAAAAACCCCGGAATGCTGTGGTCCCACAGGGAGCCACCCTCTTCTTCCTTGCTGTGTTGGCTTGTGTAGGAATTATTATTTATTTTCCAGACAGCTATTGTCTCCCAAAGTGGCTCACGTCACTAAGGTAGCTCTGCCCCCAGGCTTTCAAACCTCAGGTTGTCTGGATAATAATAATAATAATAATAATAATAATAATAATAATAATGTGATGCAGGAAGGGACCCCCTGTAACATGGGAATCACAGCCTCGGCCATCCCTGACGGATGGCTATCCTTGAAGGGAAGGCAGGATAAACAGGTAGATGATAAAATTAAATTATTAAATTTATAGCCCACCTTTC
>NC_138039.1:2001979-2107915 GCF_964106645.2 Podarcis pityusensis | reverse complement strand
ACCCCGGGTTACATACACTTCAGGTTACAGACTCTGCCAACCCAGAAATAGTACCTCAGTTAAGAACTTTGCTTCAGGATGAGAACAGAAATCGTGGTCCAGCGGTGCAGCAGCAGCAGGAGGCCCCATTAGCTAAAGTGGTGCTTCAGGTTAAGAACACTTTCAGGTTAAGTACGGACCTCCGGAACGAATTAAGTACTTAACCCGAGGTACCACTGTACTCCCATGACCGATTTTGCAAACCAAGGGGTCTTCTGGCTGTGTCGAGGCCTTAAAATGTATGGGGTTTTGTTCCCTGTGCGTTCCAGTCTCGGGTAAACGTTTTGTTTTCTTGTGACCACCCAAACAGAAACGTCACCTTTTATTTATTTGGGGTGCTCTTAGGCCATCTGCCTCCCATGTTTTCGGGACCGATACCTTAATAAATTCCAAAATACAGCCGAGGAAGAAATGGCAAATTCCCAGCAACCTCACAGTGCTTCTCTTCCACCCGATTCGCAAGGAGAGCCTTGCAGATTTCTTGGGTTGGTGTAGGGGATGGGCTTACTTTGAGTAAATGGAAGGGTCTTTGCTTCATCTTTGCCCCTGTCTGGCTTCTCCCCACTGCAAGGGGGGAAGGTTGTGAATGCGCCCTTGCCTGTATCTACTCATGTGTAGCCATAGGTATTCCTGGTGCATCGCCGTGGGGTTGGACTGGATGACCTTTGGGGTTTCCTTACAATTCTACGATTCTATGAATTGCCTAACCTCAAAACAGGATGTAGCAAAGGCTCTGTGTAGGTTTCTGGTAGCTGTTGGCCTCCTATGGGCTTGTTACACAACTGTCTATCTTAGAATGAAATCCCTCTCGTTACATCAAGGGGAAGTTGAGTCTGCAGCCGTACAGCTGTCACTGGACTCCCAACATTCTGAACCCCCTGCCAGGTATGAGGGCCGCACCTTTGCTCTCCCTGATTCACCTGTTCAAGGGGTGTTGGAGCAACTATAATGTCTTCAGGGCCTTGGTGTAGTTGGGGACCCCCACCTCTCCCTTCTGAGTTGAAAAGGATGACCCCCAAAAGGCAGAGTGACCCGCCCCATAGAGCGGGTCTCATAGCCCCACAGAAAAATGGAAGGATGGCGAGGTGCCTTAGCTCTGAAGGAGAATGGGCGTCCGGCGTCAATCCCTCAACATGGCCAGCCCTATCATTAGACAGAATGAGGCACCTGCCTCTGGCAACAGGTTCACAAGCAATAGGCTGCGCTGGGCACAGAGCAGTCTGCTCCATGGGTCTCTAACCCCAGCTACTGTATGGTGGACAGTGCAGTCAGAGGTTCCACTGCCTGCCTAGCTGACTCTCAAAATAAATAAATATGGATTTGTTAACAAAAAGAGAGAGAGCGCAAACAGAACAAAAGGGATGAACATTCAAGAATTTAAACCACAAAACCTCACAACCCAGAAGAACAAAAGTACAAAGGTTCAGCACAGCTCCAAAATGGATAATAAAAATATTAACTCATATGAATATCCCCTTTGCAAATACGAAAGATACGTGAAAACAGCCCCCTGCAATGCCAGAATGCAGTTCCATCATTCTTGAAAATAAAGGTTCTATATAGTCTCAAATGAGCCAGACATCTGCATATACCACGTGCCGCAATATTTCTATAAGAAGTAAAATCATGTCATATATCTAAAAAGGGTCATTTGAGCTCTGCCCTTTTGATACTTCTAATTCATGAGATAATTTTAGTTTGTGAGATGCTGTCTTGGCGGCTTCTGTATGTGGGATGGTCCCCTGGACCAGCATCCGCTGACCAGATGCTCTCCAGATGTGTTGGCTAAGACCAGGGGGAGCTGTCGTCCGAAACACCTGGAGGGCACCAGGGTAAAGAATCGTGGCTTCGGTGTTTTTTTGCCTTCTGTATCAAGATGTGCATCAATGCCAGATCTTAAGTGCTGTGCTCTTCTGCGGAGGAAACTGCCCTTCCTAACCACGCATATTTTAAGATCACAGAAGTGACATTTTGGAAGCAACAACAAACCTCTTGGGTCCCACAGTGAGAACTAAGAGGAAGAGCAGAACATCAGAGCGTCGTTGTGGTGGCCTGGGACTCGGCTCAGACTCGGAACCAGAGGAGTCTCATTCTGCACCGTATCCTTTGCCTCAGGCATCACCTGAACCAAGTCTGGGGCCTGATCCTGAAGAGCCCCAGTCTGCACAGGTCTCCCTGCAACAAACACCAGCTGGGCCGAGTCAGGGGCTGAGCCTGCCCTCGCTCCAGATGCGGGGATGACCTCATTGCCTCCAGCTGGGCCATCACTTACAGCTGCTCCACTACCGGTTGGGTCAGGGGAGGCTGAGGCGGCCTCTGGGTCTAGTAACCCACCGACGTCTCCCAAGCTGCAGAGACTAAGGCCTGAGAGAAGGAGAGACCTGAGTACTCGCAGTAGGAGTGCTCACCTTTGGGTGAAACAGGGAGGTGAGTTGCCGGGGGATCAGGACCAGCCGCTACCCTGACAAAGATAAAAGGCTGTCGGACCCCGTCCCAGGTTGAGGGAGCAACATTGCTGTATGCTAGAACCTGCCTGAGATCCTGTACCTGCCCTTGCCTGGTTTCCTGCCTCGTGTCCTGCCTTGGCCCTGTCGGACTGACTCCCAGCGGAACCTTCAGATTCTGGACCAGACCTGGACCACGTTTCACAGGTTACCCCTGGGCCCAGCACAGTCATCTCAAGACCATCAGGGACAGATGGCCATCCAACCTCTGCTTTAAAAGTTCTTCCTGACGTTGAGCTGGAATCTCCTTTCTTCTGACTTGAAGCCATTGGTCTTCCCCTCTGGAGCAGGAGAAAACAGCATCTTCCATGTGACAGCCTTTCAGATATTTGAAGACGGCTCTGATACCACCTCTGTCTCCTTTTGTCCAGGCTCAACATGCCCAACTGTCTCCACCATTCCTCCTAAGACTTGTCCTAAGTATGTTTCCAAGCACAATTCAAAGTGTTGGTGCTGACCTTGAAAGCCCTAAACGGCCCAGTAGACCTGAAGGAGCGTCTCCACCCCCATCGTTCAGCCCAGACACTGAGGTCCAGCTCTGAGGGCCATCTGGTGGTTCCCTCCCTGCGAGAAGCGAGGTTGCAGGGAACCAGGCAGAGGGCCTTCTCAGTGGTGGCGCCCGCCCTGTAGAACGTCCTCCCATCAGATGTCAAGAAAATAAACAACTATCTGATGTTTAGAAGACATCTGAAGGCAGTCCTGTTTAGGGAAGATTTTAATGACTGATGTTTTAATGTATTTTTAATCTTTTGTTGGAAGCTGCCCATAGTGGCTGGGGAAACCCAGCCAGATGGGTGGGTTATAAATAATAAATTATTATTATTATCCAGACCCTTTATTATCCTTGTTCCCTTCCTAAACCCATTCCAGCTTGTCAATATCCTTCTTCAACTGGGGTGCCCAGAACTGGACAGAGTATTCCAGGTGGGGTCCAGCCAGGGCAGAATAGAGTGGTGCTATCACTTCCCTTGATCTGGAAACTAGACTTCTTTTCTGGCATCAGGGTAAGATGTTTTATTTACCCAGACATTTTAATCTGTCTCCAATTTGTAATATTATTTTTTTTGTCTGCTGCCTTTTATTACGGTTGCTGATGTGAGTGTTTTGCTGCATTGTTCTTCCTAATTTATTATCTATGTCGCTGTGTATTCCACCCGGGAATCGCTTTTGATGGGCTGAATTCTAGAGAAGGCATCAATGAATATGAAGGGATGGTGGAACTACTCTGAAGGCCACGCTTCGGCCCCAAGCCAGGCTCTGCTGGGTTGCTTTGCAATGGCACTGGACAGAAACAAACTGAGGCCCGTGTTTGGGCGAAGCATTTGCACAACCAGTTCACCACTGATGCCTTTTGAGATCAGAACACAAGCAAACAGCCTCGTCCCAAGCAAAAGGTTATATAAACCAGCTCTGTGAATTTTTAAAAGAGGTGCATGAAAATTAAAAAATAGTTTACTCATTCCATTTCACATACCTTTTGCTTATTGCACAAATCCTATTGTTTGCACCTTCTATTTCACAAGGAGTTGATTCATGCGTTCATTCATGCTTTCTGCATGATGCCCCGGTCTAGACTACCCGTGAAGGGGGATTTTAAAAAATCAGTGCCTGAAAAGCACAAATAGCTTATGTATTTGCCCACCTTATTACTTAACAAATAAGCATAAAAGTCCTGTGGCACCTTAAAGACTTAACACATTTGTCATGGCATGTGTTATGTACTGAGTTGAATAGGATCCAAAATGCAGCAGTCTGATTGGTCCTAGAACAATAGGATTCAGAAAGCAGCAGTCTGATTGGTCTGCAGGAGCCACCCAATCCAGCTCCAGGTGAAAGTGAATCCGCAACCTGATTGGCTTACAGGAGAATCCCAGAATTAGCCAATCACGTGGGGCCCATTGTGTAAATAATGTATATAAAGCAGACGTTTTGGGGGAACTTGCATTCCTTGCCACTATGAGCTGAATAAAGAGCATGAAATCCACACTCAACTCCGAGTATATTTCAGCATGGGCCGGTTCACTCCAGCGGAGATCCTTCCGTGGGCTGGGTTGCGCCCGTGCCCATGATTTCTGGCGTCTGCGTCTGCACAGATGTGATTTCCGGCGCCATGGAAGCGAGTCCCCGCAGTGCGCAGCGCCAGTTTAGCGCAGCACGCGGGGACTCGCCGAGCGGACAGCTCGGTTCAGGGGTGGCTCATGGGCCAGTTAAACGACCCCCGTGGGCCGCTTGTGGCCCATGGGCCTTAGGTTGCTGACCCCTGGCATAAGCTCTGACGGGCTTGGAGCCCAACAGGACAGGCTTAAGACTTGATGCCTCCATAAACGTGTTGGTCTTTAAAGTTGCCAAGGAGCTGCAGTCTTCTTCTTGTCACAAGAGATTAACATGGCTACCCCTCTGGTTTTATTTATTTAAAACCCATTTGGTAAAACAACTCTTTTTGAAAGTGCAAAACTGCAGGGGGGGGGGGCTGCTTGATGACAGGGGAGCCAGCCAATCGGTTCTGAATCACCCTGAGATGTTGTGTGAACCATTCCTGAGATCTACGGGCACAGGGTGGGATACAAATTTAATAAATAAATAAATTTAATAACAAATAGGTAGCGTACACAGCTGGCTTCTGCTTCAGACTACCAGAACCTTTTGCTTTCTCCAAAGCTCAGACTTTTGGGGACAGGTACATTCTGTCCTTCCAGGACAGCTTGGCTGAAATATCAGGGCAGAACAGCTGTGATAAGACGTGCCAGATTTTTCACGCCAACCAGGAGCAGTGCTAGGGGTTTGACATCCCATCCCCCATACCCATTTCCAGGGCTGTGCCCGTGAAATGCGCCTGGTTCATGCCTGCGATATCTGTGTGTCTGCCACCCTCCCGGCCATTATTCTGCTGCGTCTGATCTCAAACTGGGCAGCGGAGAATCAGCTCCAGCCTCAGATTGGAATCGAGGATAACCAAAGGGAGTTTGTCAAATGTGTCTGTGGAACAAAACACATCCCAGTTGCCTGAATATTGACAACGAGCGTTAGATAACAGGTTTTAAAATAGGGTTGCAATATAAAAAGCAAACAGCCCCACACCTCTTTTGCGGTTGCTGTGTATGGAAATCATTTCCTGTCTGGCCTTATCTTGGTTGCGGCTTTTCTTTTTATTTTCCTATCGAGGATTTGCAGGCAGCAATCTCTCCCCCCCCCCCCCGGCCTCTCTTAATACTGGCTGTTTGTGTGCTTTTATTCTTCAGCTGAAGGGAGTTAACGTGGGGTTAATTAAGCACATCCAGGAAAAAGCGCAGAGAACATCTGTACTCCTTCCTAGCGACAGCTGAGGCTGTAAAAAAACAACAACCAAGGCTGCTTTTCTGGTAGAGACCAGCAAAGCTTGCTAGATAAGGTAGAGAAAGAGGCTTGCCTGACGCTCCCGCTTTCTGATAGATGAAATAAATTGGTTACCTAATACAGATTTTTAAAAAGCATTGAGGTAAGGAGCCTTTGATAGCCCTCTCCTCCTCCATGAATTTGCCCAGTCGTCTTCTAAAGCCATCCAAGTTGGTGGCCATCGCTCCTGTGGCAGGGAGTTCCACAGTCTCCATAGTTCCGCTTAGACTTTATCTCTCCTGAATCTCCCAGCATTCAGCTCCGTGCACACAAGTTTGAGGGAGGAAAGCTTTTCTCTATCCGCTGGTCCACGCACTTTGCACTCACCCGCACGCTAATATTTACAAGGCTGCAGAAAAGTAGTGCAAAACTCACGCCAAAACGCTACTTGCATTTATAGTTGTGTAAATGGTGCAGTTTTTGCATCTGTGATCTGCATAACAGGCCTGTTCGGACTGGCCTTGGAGAGAGCCAAGGAGCTACGTATGGACGCTCTGAACCAGGGGTCAGCAAACTTTTTCAGCAGGGGGATGGTCCACTGTCCCTCAGACCTTGTGGGGGGCCAGACTATATTTTGAAAAAATAATAATGAACGAATTCCTGTGCCCCACAAATAATCCAAAGATGCATTCTAAATAAAAGGACACATTTGACTCATGTAAAAACACACCGATTCCAGGACTGTCTGGGGGCTGGATTGAGAAGGCGATTGGACCGCATCTGGCCCACGGGCCTTAGGTTGCCTACCCATGCTCTTAACTCATAAAACTATGGAACTCACTGTCGCTGGAATCAGGGATAGCCACCAACTTGGATGTCTTCAGAAGAGGATTTGACAAATTCATGGAGAAAGCAGGCTATCGATGGCTTTTAGTCACAACGACTGTGTTCTGCCTCCACGGTCAGAGGCAGCAATGCTTTTGAATCCCAGTTGCTGGAAGAAACAGGAGGGGAGAGTTGCTCTTGTGTTCGATTCCTACTTGCATGCTTCCCGGTTAGGACATCTGGTTGGCCACTGTGAGCAGTGCCAGATTTATGCAGAAGCTAAACAAGCTATAGCTTAGGGTCCCACTCTCTTGGGGGCCTCAAAAAAATTTAAAGGGAAAAGACTGGATGCACCGTATTTTTCACTCTATAAGACGCACCAGACCATAAGACGCACCTAGTTTTTGGAGGAGGAAAACAAGAAAAAAAATATTCTGAATCCGAGAAGCCAGAACAGCAAGAGGGATCGCTGCGCAGAGAAAGCAGCAATCCCTCTTGCTGTTCTGGCTTCTGGGATAGCTGTGCAGCCTGCATTCGCTCCATAAGACGCACACACATTTCCCCTTACTTTTTAGGAGGGAAAAAGTGAGTCTTGTAGAGCAAAAAATACAGTATATTTCCAAAAGATAAGATAAAAAACAAATAAAATAAAATCTACATAGAGCAACAATGTTTTGTGTTGTATAGGCTCCTATGATGTAAATCATGGGCCCTGCCTGCTAGCCTGCTCCCTAAAATATCACTGGTTTGCTCTTTTCTATAATAATAATAATAATAATTTATTATTTATACCTCGCCCATCTGGCTGGGTTTCCCCAGCCACTCTGGGGCAGCTTCCAACAAAGTATTAGAATACAGTGGTCTGTTATACATTAAAAGCTTTCATAAACAGGGCTGCCTTCAGATATCTTCTAAAAGTCTGGTAGTTTTTCTCTTTGACATCTGACAAGAGGGTGTTCCACAGGGCGGGCGCCACCACCGAGAAGGCCCTCTGCCTGGTTCCCTGTAACCTCACTTTGAGGCATCTAATCATAGCCTGCATTTTTATCAAGGCTTATAGTTTGATTAGGGTCTGTATTTTAAAATGAGCTTAAAGATTTTCAAATGTTTTATGCCAGGCAGAAGACCAGCTGCCTAAGTACTTTGGCAAGATGTTTATCCTCCTGGACAAGGGGGCCCCCTGATTTATAGCAGAAAACAATTCTCAAAGTCGTAAAAAGGGAATTACAGGCTGAGAGCAAGGTTACACCACCCTACATAATTAAGAGTTGGTAAATAGTAAAATCATTAAACTTGAGCCATATCTTTCTAAGGTTAAAGGCCAAGAGCAAATTGAAAAGAAAGCAACTGGCTGGAGAAGTGTAAACAGAAGAAGAGGCTTCTTTCCTATTTTATTTTGAGGCTGTAAACTGATTCCTTCCTGTTACTTTGAGAAGGTTTATTCTTCTAAAAAGCTATCTATGATAATGTATGAAATATACTGGCTTAAATGTAATTATGCAAAGGATCTAGAAAGAAAGAAATGTTAAATTCTTATTTCATAGAGTCATATTGCTGTAGGAGACCAGAGGGGCAAACGAGCCCAGCCCCCTGCCAGACAGGAGACGCCATTGAGCACTCCTGATATATGGTTGTCAGGCCTTTGTTTAAAGACCTTCAAAAAGGAGATCTTTCATTGATGATGTATGAGAATGTGAACCCCAGATCTCTGACATCTGTTTAAGATAAAAATTTAAAACTATTAACCATCTGTTTTGGAGGGCAATAGGGCAAGGAGGGCAAGAGGTGAGCTGGTAATTAAGGTTCCTTGTTGAGACAAATGTAAGATATATGACTGCTTATTTGTCATTTATAGATAGAAGAATATATAGCTTTTTGTATCCCATAAAAGGCAATAGGAAATGGGTGTATCTTTTAGGATTGGTTATAGCAATCAGCCAATAGGAAATTCAACCAGGCTGATTGGACAGAGGCAGCCAAAGGAGGAGCAAGGGAGCTGGGCTGAGGGAATATAAGTGCTGGCCATAATGGCAGGAGACCAGGCCAGAGCTTGGTAACCATATACCACTGTGCCTCTCATTTATTTGTCTGACAAATAAATTATTATTTTAATTTCTCTATTGCTGCGTTGAATATTTCATTCCAGCTAAGCGTTAACCACAAGCAGGGTGCTACAACTTCTCACAGGGAGGGAACCGCCAGAAGGCCCTCGGTGCTGGACCTCAGTGTCTGGGCAGAACGATGGGGGTGGAGACGCTCCTTCAGGTATACTGGGCCAAGGCCATTTAGGGCTTTAAAGGTCAGCACCAACACTTTGAACTGTGCTCGGAAATGTCCTGGGAGCCAATGTAGGTCTTTCAAGACCAGTGTTATGTGGTCTCGGCGGCTGCTCCCAGTCACCAGTCTAGCTGCCGCATTCTGGATTAGTTGTAGTTTCCGGGTCACCTTCAAAGGTAGCCCCATGTAGAGCGCATTGCAGTAGTCCAAGCGGGAGATAACCAGCGCATGCATCACTCTGGCGAGACAGTCCACGGGCTGTCAATTGCTGCCCCAAGTGCAACTGAGCAGCTCAGTGATTTGCAAGGTGTGTTGGGGGCACATTGCCCGCCTAGCTGTCTCTACTTCTGCTCTCGTATTCTCTCTCCCCACGCATAGGGCCAACCAGCCATGGGTTCCGTGGGGGGCGAGCACTTCAAGGACCTCAGCCCCGTGGTGACTCCCGAGGGGAACGTGGTGATGAGCTTCAGCTTCGACAGCTACCAGCTGGAGGAAGAGGAGCTTCAGGCCAAAGGCTGCCAGGCCAAAGGAGTCCTCACCTTCATGGAACCAGGTAAGAGCCCACGCAGGGTGTCGTGGCTCGTGATCAAACTCTTCACCTTATGCAGTTGCCTTTGCTTCCTCAATAATGTCCACTTTTGCAGACTCCCGACGCTTTGGACCACACAAGGGGGGGCCTGTAACAACAACAACAACAACAAATAAATTAATTTATATCCCTCCCATCTGGTTGGGTTTCCCCAGCCACTCTGGGTGGCTCCCAACAGAATATTAGTAATAATAATAATAATAATAATAATAATAATAATAATAATACAGTCATACCTCGGGTTGCAGTTGCTTCAGGTTGAGCATTTTTGGGTTGCACTCCGCAGCGTTACTTCCGGGTTTCACCGCTCGCGCATGCGCAGACCGTCAAAATGACGTCACGCGCATGCGCAGAAGCGGCGAATCGCAACCCACAATTGTGGGTTGCATTTGCTTCAGGATGCGAACAGGGCTCCGGAACGGATCCCGTTTGTATCCAGAGGTACCACTGTAGTGCGATCAAAACATCTGGAGGGCCATACGGTCGCCGCACATGCGCAGTCCGTACGGATGTTGCACGTGCGTCACCAGGTGGTTTGCCCCCCCCCCCTCGGCGTCCCGCCACAGGTGCCTGAGAGGGTTCCTCCACCACTGTAACGGGGTTGTCCAAAAACTTGTAATGAAAATTTTTCCACCTTTCTATATTTCCCAAAAGGAGACGTGGGTCTCCCTTGCCTGGCACAGTAAAGTCACGTTTTGCTGTGGATCCAGACCACTTTGCTCCTCTCAGGCTGGGATGAAGGAAACCACGCTCCCCAGCTCAGCCTTAGAGCCAAGCGCAGGATAGTGGTTTTTTGTTTTCTCCCAGGAAACTGTGACCCGCAGCCCAGATTTGCTCTTGGTTTACTGATGGTGGTTTCTTGGAGCAAAACGAAGCACAAACCTTGGTTTGGTTGTAGAAAACTTAGCCAGGGATTGTGATTTGCTTCTTCTGGGCAATGCTAAACCACATAACTCCAGTACGGCGTGACCAACAGATTTTGCATTTCCTCTGTTTGTTGGACTCTGTTAATCTCTCTGCATATACACTGGTCTTTCCACGCTCCGTGATATGTGATTTGGAGACGTTGCACAGCTAAGATCTGGTATTTGAGCACCTCCTGAGTATCCGCCAAAAGGTTGCAATTTGCCGAATGGAATTTAATCAGACTGGTATTTATCGTCTTGAACGTGCATCATCCCCTCAGGCGCTAGATACCCTGCAAGAGCCTGCCGCTTCCGAACATTAATGCCAGCATCTTAAAAATTAAAAGCAGAGAGGGGTGGTTAAATCCCTTTTCCAAGCTGGAATGAGTTTTCTGCTCTGGAACGTCTTCCGTTTTTATCCTCTGGGAGCCCATGAACAGAGATTTATACCCCTGCCTTCTTCATAACAGCTCCAATCCTGTGCACGCTTACTCAGGAGAAGGCCCAGTGAGCAGAGTAGGCGTTATTTGTGAGCAGGGTTGCAATGTTTAGTTGGCTGAATGAATTAAATATTTTATTGTGACGGCACCTGCACACTGTACAGTGGTACCTTGGTTTTCAAGCGTCTCGGAAGCTGAACGTTTCGGAACCCGAACGCCAAAAACACGGAAGTAATTGCTTCTGTTTTCGAACGCACCTCGGAAATCGAACGGCTTCCGCTGTGTGTTTCTCAATTTTTCCAACTGAACTTGCAGCCAGACCTTTGCGCCTTGGTTTTCGAATGTTTCAGAAGTCAAACGCTCTTCCAGAGTGGATTACATTCAAAAACCACTATACTCTTTTCGGCACCTGCAAAAAACATCCCTGCTTGGGCAAGCCTACCCAGATATCCAGAATGCTGGTGTGTTTTTTTGTTTATTGCTGGCTTTCAATTTTTGAATGCATTGTTTTTACGAATCATTTAATTGCCCTATTCTCTTTGTGAGCTGCTTTGAGGTTTTCTTCACTATAAACGCTACAAAATAAATAAAGGTAGCCTCTTGCTCACCATTTGTCCAAACTAAAAAAAGCTCCAGACGTTGCGACGTTTTCTCACTGGAGAGTTGCTCCATCCTTTTGATAATTTTGGGTGCCCTTTTCTGAACCCCTTTTTCCAACTCTGCAACTTCCCTTTTGAGGTGAAGCGACCTTTTCTAGGTCTCCCGCAGTCACGTCACTCTCATTTTCTCTCCTCTTTCCTGGCTATAGTCTGCGAAGACCCTGAGCCCCAGGACCGCTACCATGGGATTTACTTCGCCATGCTGCTAGCAGGGGTCGGTTTCCTCTTGCCTTACAATAGCTTTATCACAGACGTGGACTATCTCCATCACAAATACCCAGGTACTGTTTCCTCAATATTTAAGAAGAACATTCTGGAAGGTCGAAAAATTCAGGTTTAGGCTGTTTTCCCGGAGCCAGTCATTCCATCCCCAGGCATTCAACACTCCTTCAGATATATTCCCCCTCCCTCCTTTCCTTCTTAAGTATTTTTATTTAATTCTATCCATACTATCCAAATAACAAAACATGAGACAAACACGTAAAAACTAAACTGAATTGTTCCAGGCTGGCGTGGGATGTTAACATTTACAAAAAGAAGTTGTAAAGCTGCTAAGATCATATATGATGCGAGTTCTTTTGACTACTGGTATCATCGAGACGATGCAGCAACAATATTATTATTTATTCTTGTTTATTCAATTTATATACCACCCTTTATCAAAAGATCCCAGGGCGGTGTACAACATTAAAAACACATCACAGAACATCAATGTTAAAAACATAATAAGAAACATAGTAAAAAAAACCATACTGATAGGGAGCCTAATAATAAAGCAATCATCCCAAGAAATATGCCTGAGGAAGGTGGATGGGACCCCTCCTCCAGCTGTGTGTTAGTGGGCAGAGACAAAAGGGTTTATGGGATGTAGGATTTCAGTTTTGATGATGTAAGCAAGGAAAATCGATAGTATTATTAGTTTCTATCGTAATATTTATTGTTTCTTTTAAAACTAAATCCCAAAAACCTTGCAGTGATATCAGTGTATTGAAGCTGAAATCACCAGGTGCGAAAACACTCAAAGCGCCATAGAGATAATTTTAGGAGGTCCAGCTGATGGCTGGAGTTCATAGCTGTCAACTTTTCCCTTTTCTTGCAAGGAATCCTATTCGCAATAAGGGAATTTCCCTTGAAAAAAGGGAAACGTTGACAGCTATGACGGAGTTGCTCCCGTCTTGCTTCTGGTTTGAAGGCAGAGCTGGCGGCCAAGAGAAAGCAAATCTCGTGCACCTGGGGCCTGTATCCTGAAAGCTTATTTTGCCCTTCTTGCTGCCTTCCTCTCCTTCTGCAGGGACCTCTATCGTGTTTGATATGAGCCTTACCTACATCTTGGTTGCCTTGGCAGCCGTCATCCTCAACAACGCACTGGTGGAAATGTTGAGCCTCCACACCAGGATCGCGGTGGGTAAGTCTGGCCATGCAAAGCTCATGTTAGGCTCGCCACTAATGCAGCGAACCTCTGTCCACAGCTTTCTTCTGTTTGTCAACATCTTCCTTTAAAAGCGCAGATCTCAGGAAAGATGCAGGCCACGTTTCGCCAACCTCGAGCGCTCCAAGGACTCAGCTACATTAGTTAAAAAACAGTGTTTCGAATGCGTTATAAACATGCAACACTAGATGGCAAAAAATAAATAAAAAAAAAATTCTTTGTGATTTTCCATTGTGGTTCCCCCCCCCCTTTTGTTATAACGATTTAATTTCTGACATTTATAGCGCTTTCCCCCCTGTGTGTAGATCCACTCCAAGTGTTTTGTACTACAAATCACATCCATCCCAGCCAGATGTTTTGTAGTCCAGAACATCTGGGGGCACCAGGTTAGGGAGAATGCATGCAGCCTCCTAGATGATGATGCAGATGTTGATGATGATGATAAGTAAAAAAAAATTTATTTTTTTTTTAAATTTATATGCTGCCCATCTGATTGGGTTGCCCCAGCCACTCAGAACAGCTTCCAGCAAAATATAATCTGGTTGACATCCATCTGCCTCAAGAGACAATGGAAGAGTGTGCCTTTGGGAGTGAGGTCAAGCTGTTGGACAGTTGCAGCACCTGCCGCGGCTGTATAGACCGATAGGGGAGAGACATGTTTTGTTGCAGCCGGGGCAGATGGAGGCGTCCAGTTGCCCTGATTCAGATGCACCAAGGCGTTTCTTCTCTCTGTGCTCCTCCCAGTGGTCATTCCTCCTCTGTTCACTGCTATGGATGCACAACCTGCCTGTCTCTCTCCAGGCACTGTGGTTGTCTGCAGGGGAATCCCACACAGTGGGGTTGATGTCGCCAGCCTTTGTAGATATCTTTGTAACACAGAGTTGGTCTGCCAACGGGCCTGGTGCCTGAAGCCAGCTCCCCACAGAGCATGTCCTTGGGGATCCTGCCCCCTTTATTATTTAAATTTATATGCTGCTGTTCCATATAAATATGCCCAAAGCAGCTCACAACAGAACAGTATTAAAAGCACAACTCTTAGTAAAAAGAACATTTTCTGCTGATAGTCCCATGAAGAACCTATTCCAGTAGAGCTACCATCAGATGTTCTTGTTCAGGTGTCCTTCCATTCTGTGGACCTGACCAAGCCAGCATAGAGGTCACTGAGACAGGGATGCAAACATGCTGGGAATGTGGACTGTTGCCAAAATTTTAGGGGAGAATGAAAGAGGCGAGGCAGCTGCTAAGTGGGAGGGATTTCCATCCCATAATCCCAGTTCTAGTTCAGGATTTACATCATCACCATCATTGTTGTTATTTTACAGTGGTCCCTTGGTTCTCAAACTTAATCCATTCCGGAAGTCCATTCCAAAACCAAAGTGTTCCAAAACCAAGGTGTGCTTTCCCATAGAAAGTATTTCAAAATGGATTAATCTGTTCCAGACTAAAAACAACCCCTAAAACAGCAATTTAACATGAATGTTACTATCTAACGAGACCACTGATCCATAAAATGAAAGCAATAAACAATGTACTGCAGTCACACAATCAATCAGTAGCTGAACTGGGTTCCACACAGTCACAAAAACAAACAAAAAAAAAGAGCTGCAAAAATAAAACCGCAAAATAAATAGCAAAAACAGACAGACCTCAGCGTAACACTCAAAATGGAAGTGTGGCACTCAAAACAGAGCACGTTTGGCTTCCGAAAAAAGTTCACAAACCGGAACACTTACTTCCGGGTTTGCAGTGTTCGGGTTCCAAGTTGTTTGAGTACCAAGGCGTTTAAGAACCAAGGGACCACTGTACTTATCTTGCAAAAAATTCAAAGCGATTTGCTCCAAGAAACAAACATATATTAAAACCAAATCAAGCATGCCACCCACTCAAGCGAGCCACAGTTAGTGAAGAGCCAAAAGCCTTGCAAAAAATGATTTTTTTCCCCCTGGCACCTAAATAAATGTAACAATGGTCCCAGGCCAGCCTCTCTGGGGAGAGCATATTCCGCAAGCTGGGAGTCACCACCGAAAAGGCCCCGTTCTCATGTTTCCACCCTCTGGACCTCACCCAGGGAACGAAAAAGGGTCTCAGCTGATGGACACAGTGTCTGGGTCAGTTTGTAGGGTTTCAGTGAATGTGGTTGGCTTGCAGCTTGAAGTCAAGTCAAGTAACCTTTATTGGCATCACATAAGAACATTCAGAATACATTCAGAATAGATAGGCCAGTGTGATCTCGTCGCCACCCCAATGGCACAGTCAACCACCAAAGGGCAGAAGGGGCAAGCAATCTGCCTCATCTCTGTGGGTTTCCAGCAAGGGCAGGATCCTGTAGCATACTTCGGCGACAAAAAAATAAATCAAATACAGTGGTGCCTCGCAAGACGAAATTAATTTGTTCCGCGAGTTTTGTCGTCTTGCGATTTTTTTCGTCTTGCGAAGCACGGTGTCGGGAAAGTTTTGGAAAAGCTTCAAAAATCACCGAAGTCTTTAAAAACCTCAGAAAAGGCTACCACACCGCGTTCTATGAGTTGCTCCTCGAAGTCAAGTCGCAACTGTATTAACGGTGTTAAGAAAAAGGAAACAAACTTGCAAGACGTTTCCGTCTTGCGAAGCAAGCCCATAGGGAAAATCGTCTTGCGAAGCAGCTCAAAAAACAAAAAACCCTTTCGTCTAGCGAGTTTTTTGTCTTGCGAGGCATTCGTCTTGCGAGGTACCACTGTAGAGGAATTTAGCTACTGTCTTGGTGAACTCCTGGTCTCTCTCCTGTAATATGAAGCTCATAACTTCCGTCTCTGGTTTCCATGTTGGGATAGGTGGTCTAGAAATTGTTGGCAGAGATCATCACACATTTTACATTTAAGGGCCATGTGAGCTGGAGTTTCCACCAGGTGGGCATCGCATGGGCAGAGCCTATCTCCTTCTGCCAAACCCGCAAACCTACCCCAAAGGAGGTTAGAAGGATTAGAATTGAACCTAGCCAGCGAAAAAGCCCTTCTTTCTTGCGGATTAAATAAGAAATTTAAATAATTAAGATTAAGTTCCTGCGTTGCAGCTTGAAGCTCCGGGCACTTCTTGCTGAGAAATGATTCCCGCCCCCCTTCTCTGTTCCAGGGTACCTGTTTGCCTTGGGCCCCCTCCTCTTCGTCAGCATCTGTGACGTCTGGCTGGACCTCTTCACGCAGGCGCAAGCTTACGCCATCAACCTCATTGCCGTGGGCGTGGTGGCCTTTGGTTGCACAGGTAGGCGGGGGGCGGGCAGGGGGCAGCCAGCCTCACAATGGACACAATAATCATAATTTATTATGTCTACCCTGCCCATTTGAGAAAGATGGAGGGCACAAGGAGAAGGGGGCGACAGAGGATGAGATGGTTGGATAGTGTCTTCGAAGCTACCAACATGAGTTTGACCAAACTGCGGGAGGCAGTGGAAGACAGGAGTGCCTGGCGTGCTCTGGTCCAGGGGGTCACGAAGAGTCGGACACGACTAAACGACTAAACAACAACAACAACCCTGCCCATCTGGCTGGGTTTCCCCAGCCACTCTGGGCGGCTCCCAACAGATTAAAAACAGCATAAAACATTGAACATTAAAAACTTTCCTAAACAGGGCTGCTTTCAGATGTCTTCTAAAAGTTGGATAGTTGTTTATTTCCTTGACATCTGATGGGAAGGCGTTCCACAGGGCGGGTGCCACCACCGAGAAGGCCTTCCGCCTAGTTTCCTGTAACCTTGCTTCTCGCAGGGAGGGAACTGCCAGAAGGCCCTTGACACTGGACCTCAGTGTCTGGGCTGAACGATGGGGGTGGAGACTGTTAGGATCGTCCTCCTCTTGTGTAGGGCCCTGGTAGAGACATGTGCCTGACTGGCATGTTCTCTCCCTCCTGGTCAGTCGTTCGGGAGCTTCAAAAGCTTTCTTCAGCCTGAACATCACAGCGACTGATACCAAAAGGCATCAGCACACTTACGATCCTGCAGAGTATTTGCGTAACAGAACTCAGTAGCTCAGCATTTTGGCTAATCTACTTTATTTACATATAATACACTTGGAGCATTCTGACTTAGCTCCTTCCTCTTTCTCATCAGACAGCAAAGAGAGAGAAAAACAAAGGACAATAGTCCCACTTCACGGAACACAGTAATACCAAAACATCCTGTCTCCATCACTTCCCACTCTGTGGAATGAAAACATATACCATCATGTGATAGACAACAATCCCATGACTGCAAACATGGAGCAAGAATCCTAACTCCTTCAGTTATAGAGGGCCGTTTCCCCTCCCCTTTAATTGCTTTAGCTGGGATTCCTGCATTGCAGGGGGTTGGACTAGATGACCCTCAGTGGTCCCTCTCAATTCTACAATTCCACAATTCTGCCATTTTCCTCCCTGAATTCCTCTGCTCCCCGTAGGCACAGCCCAGATCAAAGGCAGGACGTAAATGTCACAAAACGAATCCAGAAAGCCGTTTCTGGAATAAGTCTGGAATCAAGCTTTAATTTGCTGGCAGCTTTATCCAACTCAGTTCCCTCCGGATTTGTGGACTTCTGCTTCCATCAGCCCCAGGCAGCCAAGCCATTGCTGTCCAGCTGGAAGCCACTAGGCTGGGAAGGCTGACAGAATAGCCATGCTCCTATTCTAGGGTTACCAGACGCCCCGGTTCCCGGGGACAGTCCCCGGATTTGCAAATCTGTCCCCAGAAAATGTTGCAACGGCAGCCTCAGCAGCCTAGAGCCAGCCTGGTAGTGCAGTTGGCTCTGGCTGGCTTCAGGAGCTGCTCGCTGCCATGGCCCCACCATTTTTCCTCGCCGAAAGTCCCCATATGATGTGTTGCGCACAAGACACATCATATGGGGACTTCCGGGAGGCAAACTGGTGGGCGCCACAGCAGCGAGCAGCAAGCAGATCCTGAAGCCAGCCAGAGCCAACTGCGCTACCAGGCTGGCTCCGGGCTGCTGACTGCCGCTGCTGAAGGGGAACCAGGGACATCTGGCGGTACAGATCTCCTGCCCCCTTCCCCCTTTGTTTTGACTGATTGGGGACTGAGTTGTGGGTGGCTGGCTGTTGCCCAGTTTTTAAAAAACTCTGTGCATTTATGTTTTACAATTCTCACTACTGACTCCCTGTTGCTACTCAGCTTCAAAAAAAAAAAAAAAGTGTCCCCGGATTCATTGGAAAAAAATCTGGTAATCATATCCTAATCTTTTCTTCTGTCTGTCTGTCTGTCTCTCTCCTCTTAAGTGCAGCAATCCAGCTTTTATGGCTACACCGGGATGTTACCAAAGCGCTACACCCAGGGGGTGATGACCGGCGAGAGTGAGTATTGTCCAAAATCCAACCCCCCATTTTTTTGTTGTTTTCACTTATTTACCGTATTGGCTCGAATATAAGCCGCACTCCCCCACCCCCTAATTCCGACCGTGAAAAGTTAAAGTTCGGCTTAAATTTGCGACCTTACAAAAATGGGCTTTTACGATATCGCTGCTGAAACAGACGTGCGGTAAAACGGAACAGGAAAATGTTTTATGGCCGATTTGTGAGCTCGAGGCTGTTCCTTTGCCATTTGCATGTGTGCGTGCCTGTGGAATTGTAGCAACTGAACAGCGATTTGCGATGTTAGCGATTGTACTACAACTTTTGCAGGCTTGCAAGATCAAAGGCTTAAACTGACTTGGAGTTACAATTCTACCAACCGCAGCGATTCTCAGCCTGTAACCCAATTTTAAGGGAGCAGCTTGTATTCGGGTATTGTCTCCCCACCCCCTTGAATTTTAAAGGTGCGGCTTATTTGTGGGTGCAGCTTATATCCAGGCCAATACGGCATATAAGAAACAAGAATCAACATTCAACAATCCATCTGTCAGGGACTGTTTATCTGTGATTCCTGCATCGCAAGGGGGTTGGAATAGATGACCACTGGAGATGACAAGCAATCATTTGAATGTTTATTTCAATAGTGTGAGTGAATGTAAATACACGGCTACTCCAGGAGAGAAATAGCCAACAGAGTCCCCTCCAGGTGCCCACCATCCCTGATCATGGTATCTGTTCAGCCACTGTGAAATCAGGATGCTGGACTAGATCAGCCATTGGCCCCACCCAGGGGCCTCTCCTTATGATCTTACGTCAGCCATGCTGCCGTCATCAGGTGAGGAAAGAGATCTGAAGTCCTGCTTCTTCAGGGCCAGCTAAGTGTCTGGATATCGAGATCTCCTGATGATGCTTTTCTTAAACCAGCGGTTCTCAACCTGTGGGTCCCCAGATGTTGTTGGACTACAACTCCCATCACCCCTAGCTAGCAAGGCCAGAGCTCAGGGATGATGGGAGTTGTAGTCCAACAACATCTGGGGACCCACAGGTTGAGAACCGCTGTCTTAAAACGATTGTGCAGGGAGGGCTGGGAAACAGCCCAGGTGTGTGTGTGTGTGTGCAGGTGAAATCCTTCCCTGATCAAAATCACTCTTCCTCGCTCCCCATAATAATAATAATAATAATAATAATAATAATAATAATAATACTTTATTTATATGCCACCCATCCAACTGGGTTGCCCCCAGCCACTCTGGGCGGCTCCCAACGACTACAACAAAAAGTAAAAACACAGTACAACTTTGCACCCTAAAAACTTCCCTGCTTTTTGTGGGGGGCAAATGCCTTCCCCCAGGGAGGAACTAGAATGGTAAGAGCTCTTTTTACCATGAACAATGAGTTACTAGAGGAGAAGGAATTGGTATTTTCCTCTGCTGCACTTCTATAGGTTCGTGATTGTAGATTCCTAGATTTCTCTCATACAGAGAAGCTCCTGCTGGAGCTGCCATTGATTTCCGTGGGCAGTAAACGCTCCTCAGTAGTGCAGTATTAATCTGACTAATAATGAGCTTGAGCTGGAAGATTAATCAACTGAAACTCCGGAGAAGAGGGGAAGGTTGTTAGATTTCTGCAGCAGGCTGCTAGGAAACCTGCCGTTTCTCTGTCTCGCGAGGGAGGTGCTTGAGAGTGTCACATCCCTGCGGCAGAAGAGTCAACCTCTGAGCCCAGCTGACCCAAATTTTGGCCCCAAGGAAATCTAGATTCTGGGGCTGTGGTTAAATAAGGCAAACCAAGCAGATTGGGAAGAGGACGTTCCTGGCTTTGAGGCATTTTGTAATTTGTAAATGGAATAGAATAAATGGCTACTGGTCTGTTTCCAGGCACAATTCAAAATGCTGGCTGTGATCTGCACTGCTTATATCCAGGCTATCAGAAAGACCAGGGTTTCCCAAACTTGGCCCTCCAGCTGTTTTTGGACTACAACTTCCATCATTCCTAGCTAGCGGGACCAGTGGTCAGGGATGATGGGAATTGTAGCCCCAAATCAACTGGAGACCCAAGTTTAAGAAACCCTGAGAAGGACTATCTTCCCTCATGCACCCGCCACCCTCAGAGGACCACTTGGTGGGGTGGCGGGAGAGGGCCTCCTTGGTGGTGGCTCCTTCCAGGCAACTTTGGAACTCCCTGCCTAGGGAAGGCAGACTGGCTCCCTCCTTGCCGTCCTCCTGCCACCATATTGTTCCAACTGGCTTTGGGGAACTGACTGCTTTCATGAAAGCCCTGGTGCTGTGCTATTTTAATAGATCAATTCAGACACTGAGAGATTATATTAATGTTTAATTATTTTAAATGATTGCGGGTCTGGTTCCCCCCCCCCATGTTTTTGACTGTTTTTGTCTTATCTTTGAGCTGCTTTGTGTCCCTGCAAGGGGAAAAGGTGGGGTATTATTATTATTAAAGGTAAGGATGCTAGTAAAGGTAAAGGTAAAGGGACCCCTGACCATTAGGTCCAGTCGCGGACCACTCTGGGGTTGCGGCGCTCATCTTACTTTATTGGCCGAGGGAGCCGGCATACAGCTTCCAGGTCATGTGGCCAGCATGACTAAGCCGCTTCTGGCAAACCAGAGCAGTGCATGGAAACGCCGTTTACCTTTCCACCGGAGTGGTACCTATTTATCTACTTGCACTTGACGTGCTTTCGAACTGCTAGGTGGGCAGGAGCAGAGACCGAGCAACGGGAGCTCACTCCGTCGCGGGGATTCGAACTGCCGACCTTCTGATCGGCAAGTCCTAGGCTCAGTGGTTTAGACCACAGAGCCACCCGCGCCCCAAGGATGCTGGTACAGAGGCCAAATACAAGTGTTTTTGCACATGCGTGTAATAATAATAATAATAATAATAATAATAATAATAATAATAATAATAATATCATCATCTTTGGAACGTAACCCCTGTGCAAGATGCGACCATACTGAAGTCTTAAAGTCGGAGGTTTCTGCAGCACAGATGAGGCTCAGGGTTGCACCTGACTTGCCAGGGTCCCCTTGCTGTATTCCCTACCTCCTTCCCCCTTCTTCCTAGAACTGTGTGTGGGAATGTTAAAGATAGTACAAAAGGATATATTGAATAAGTATTATCCTTATTTCACTCACCCTAGTGATGTAGTGATGTAGCAGAGCAGATTCCCCTCAATATAGCTGGAAGCTAGTGTGCAGATTTATTTGAATCTCTTAGTTAAGATTATTTCTCAGTGTCCCCTTTAATCCCACTTAAAAGAATAAGGACACGAGAGTCTTTCAGAGTACAGTAGAACCTTGTGTTATGTACCGTCCTCCTTGCGAACGCTGTGGGTTACGAGCTCCGCTAACCCGGAAGTAGTTGCTCCTGGTTGCGAACTTTGCCCTGGGATGCGAGCAGAAGTCGCGCACCAGTGCCAGCAGCGGGAGGCACCATTAGCGAAAGCGTGCCTCGTGTTATGAGCAGTTTCAGGTTAAGAATGGACCTCCAGAACGGATTAAGTTTGTAACCAGAGGCACCACTGTAAAGTCACAAAAAGTTTACTCACATTTCAGTTCATGATTTGATCCCTGAAAGGCAGAATTTACAGTGGTACCTCGGGTTAAGAACTTAATTCGTTCCAGATGTCCGTTCTCAACCTGAAACTGTTCTTAACCTGAAGTACCACTTTAGCTAATGGGGCCTCCTGCTGCTGCCACATGATTTCTGTTCTCATCCTGAAGCAAAGTTCTTAACCCGTGGTACTATTTCTGGGTTAGCAGAGCCTGTAAAAAAAAGCGTATGTAACCCAAGGTACCACTGTGCTTGGTAGTTACACAAAGAAACTGTGGTTGATCTCATATGGAGGCTGAACTCAGGTGCTGCTGACTGAGAGCCAGCAGACAGCAAAATTATGTTGAAATAACAAAATGGCTGCAGGCAGGAGAGCAGCATGGCAGCAAAAGACAGAGCAAGACAATAGAAAGATAAAACAGACTGAGAAGCTGGCTGCATGACTTGGCTCTTTATGGAGTCAGCCAGATCCATGCCCATCTCCCAGGTCACATGTACGGGGGAGATGCTCCAGGAAGTTACACTGACTGGATGTCCCCCTGCCTGTGCCCACGCTAGGGAAATAAGACATGTTGCATTTGACTGCACCAGCGGATTACGTCCCACACTTGGAAGGGACCCTGAGGATCATCTAGTCCAACCCCCTGCTTTGCAGTAATCGGGGTCTGGGTGTCGTTCGCTTGTTTCTGTTTTTATTTTCATTGTGTACAGTGGACCCTCTGGATATGAATTTAATTCGTTCCAGGTGTCGGTGCACACCCTGAAAAATCTGTATCCAGAGGCGTTACTTCTGCGCACGCGCGAGCGGCGAAACCCAGAAAAATACTTCCGGGTTTGCCGCTTTTGCAACCCGAAGTTGCGAAACGTAACCTGAGGGTCTACTGTACAGTCGTACCTCATGTTATGTTTGCTTCAGGTTGCGTGTTTTCAGGTTGCGTCCTGCGGTGACTCGGAAGTACCGGAAAGGATTACTTCTGGGTTTCACCGCTTGCGCATGCGCAGATGCGAAAAATGACATCACATGCATGCACAGAAGCAGCAAATCGCGACCCACACATGGGTAGACATGGGTTGCGTTCTTTTCAGGTTGCGAATGGGCCTCCGGAACAGATCCTGTTCACAACCAGAGGTACCACTGTATTTGTGTTTTTATATTGTAACCTGAGGATATAGGGCGGTATATAAATTTAGTAACAATAATAATAATAATAACCAAAATAAAAAATATCCTTCCAGTAGCACCTTTAAGACCAACTAAGTTAGTTCTTGGTATGAGCTTTCGTGTGCAAGCACACTTCTTCAGATACACTCTGTATCTGAGTGTATTTCGTGCTTGCACACGAAAGCTCATACCAAGAACTAACTTAGTTGGTCTTAAAGGTGCTACTGGAAGGATATTTTTTATTTTGACTATGGCAGACCAACACGGCTACCTATCTGTAATAATAATAACCGTCAGCTTTCCTGCTCTCGCTTCCTCAGGCACCGCTGGGGTCATCATTTCGCTGAGCCGCATCTTCACCAAACTCCTCCTGTCGGACGAGAAGGAGAACACCATCATCTTCTTCTTCATCTCCATCACCCTCGAGCTCCTCTGCTTCATCCTCCACCTCCTGGTGAAGCGGACGCACTTTGTGAAGTACTACACCGCCCGCTCTCGGGACAGGGGGGCCCCCGAGTGCAGGGGGGCCGGGGGCCACGGCTCCGGGTACAGGGTCCACCACGACGTGACAGCCGAAGACATCCGATTTGTAAGTGGCCCCTTCCCCGTGGAAGTGAGCCCACGAGTTGGGCAGGGGGTGTCAGGATGGAACCACTTTTTCTCTATTGCATTTGAAAATTCGGATCATTGTTGTTTTTAATTTAAAAACAGCTGTGTCTTGAGCATATAATTTAAATAGACAGCGCCTATATGATATCGAGCAACAGAATAATCTGACCACAATAAGGAAATTTTGTCCATGGTATTATTTTCCACCTAGTCATTTCTACGTGTCTCTCTCTCTGTGAATAATAATAATAATAATAATAAATTTTATTTATATCCCGCCCTCCCCAGCCGAAGCCGGGCTCAGGGCGGCTAACAACAATAAAACAGTACAAAAGTACAGCATAAACAACAGTCTAAAATCATTCGTTATAAAATTAATTAATTCAAGCCACTGGCAACCATTGGGCCAGAGCTCCGCGAAGATTGCCGAGGGAGGGAGTCAGGCTGTGCCCTGGCCAAAGGCCTGGTGGAACAACTCTGTCTTGCAGGCCCTGCGGAAAGATGCCAAGTCCCACAGGGCCCTGGTCTCTTGTGACAGAGTGTTCCACCAGATCGGAGCCACAGCCGAAAAAGGCCAGCCTAACTTCTCTGGGGACCTTCAAGATGTTTTTATTCGAAGACCGTAAGTTTCTCTGTGGGGCATACCAGGAGAGGCGGTCCCGTAGGTACGAGGGTCCTAGGCCGTATAGGGCTTTAAAGGTTAAAACCAGCACCTTAAACCTGATCCTGTACTCCACCGGGAGCCAGTGCAGCTGGTGTAGCACCGGGTGAATGTGATCTCGCAGCGAAGACCCCGTAAGGAGTCTCGCTGCAGCATTCTGCACCCGCTGGAGTTTCTGGGTCAGTCTCAGGGGCAGCCCCACGTAGAGCGAGTTACAATAATCCAGTCTGGAGGTGACCGTCACATGGATCACAGTGGCTAGGTCAGGGCGAGAGAGGTAAGGAGCCAACTGAATTAAAGACCTTGGTAAGAGCTTCTTGCCTTTCCGCTACTGGCAGACCGCCGTGAGGGAGGGGGGTCAGATTCCCTGAAGGACAACAGGTGATGAGGCTGGTTCTTTCCTCCCCTTTTGCTCTCTCAGGAGAACCGGCCGGGCAGGCAAGAGGCCTCCCCCCCAGAAGCCTTTGGGCAGGAAGGGGAGCTGGCTGGCGGCGGAGGCACTTACGTGAGATTTGATGTCCCTCGGGCCAAATTCCAGAGGAGCTGGCCGAGCTTCAGAGGTAAGGGTAAGGGGTCCCTCCCAGGGGCGTCGCAAGGGGTGCGTGGGGGGTGCGGTCCACCTCGGGTGTCAGGCCTGGGGGGGTGAAAAAAATCTCCCTGGGTGGATTGGTGTGGTGGCGCTCGCACTCCCAGTGGGCAGATTTTTGCGATTGGCGTAGTCGTTGGCGCGAAAATACACCCGCTGATTGTGCAAATACACCCAGCGATCAGTCTCGCACCCCCCTCCCAGTGTACAGCGTTCGCACCCCCCAGTGGGAGGAGCTTGCATCCTCGTCGGGCAGTTTTAAGCGATTGGTGGTTGGATTATCGTGCTTGGCGGGTGGCGCTCAGTAACCTTCCCTAAAAACTCTGGGCAACGTTCCCAAAAATTGCAATGGTGGCGGGGTGACAAAAAAAAATTGCACCAGGTACCACCTGACCTTGCTATGCCTCTGATCCCTCCTGGGGAGAAAGGTGCCCAAGACTTTTGTGGGTTCAGCCGCTGCCTGGCCTTTCCCCATGATGTTGTTCCCTGCTGTGGAAACCCCTCTCTGCCCCTTTGTAAAAAGGGTGCAAACTCCCCAGTCCCAGTTACACCGCGACCCCCACCTCCTGTGCCACTCCTCCTTTGCAGACATGATGCTCCACCGATACATTGTCTCGAGAGTCATCTGGGCTTACATGCTCTCCATCGCGATGACGTACTTCATCACGCTGTGCCTCTTCCCCGGACTGGAGTCGGAAATCCGGAATTGCACCCTCGGGGAGTGGCTTCCCATTCTCATCATGGCCATCTTCAACCTCTCAGACTTTGTGGGCAAGGTAGGAGCTGGCTGCCCCCCCCCATCCGAAGTAGGTACCCAGCGCCCCACTGAGAAGGGGGATTTTGAGTTAATTTATTTCAAACATAGGCAAACTCTGGCCCTCCAGATATTTGGGACTACAGTTCCCATCATCCCTGACCACTGGTTCTGTGAGCTAGTGATGATTGGAATTGTAGTCCCAAACATCTGGAGGGCCAGAGTTTTCCTATGCCTGATTTATTTACTCCATTCACGCGCCACCTTTTTCTCCAAGTAAAAACATAATAGAAAAAAACACCAATTTAAAATACAGGTTAAAATGCGGCCTCATTTTAAAAGTAGCCCATAGATCAAAATCGTAAGGGGAGGGAAACATAAGGGTCAGACTGAGTCCAAACCAAAGGCCAGGTGGAAAAGCTCTGTCTTGCAGGCCCTGCGGAAAGATGTCAAGTCCCACAGGGCCCTAGTCTTTTGTGACAGAGCGTTCCACCAAGTCGGGGCCAGTACCGAAAAGGCCCTGGCCCTAGCTGAGACCAATCTAACCACCTTGCCACTTGGGACCTCCAAAGTGTTGTCATTTGTGGACTTTAAGGTCCTCCGCGGGGCATACCAGGAGAGGCGGTCCTGTAGGTACGAGGGTCCTAGGTCGCATAGGGCTTTAAAGGTCAAAACCAGCACCTTGAACCTGACCCTGTACTCCACCGGGAGCCAGTGCAGTTGGTAAAGCACTGGATGAATGTGATCCCGCGGCGAGGACCCCGTGTGGAGTCTTGCTGCAGCATTCTGCACCCACTGGAGTTTCTGGGTCAGCTTCAAAGGCAGCCCCGCGTAGAGCGAGTTACAATAATCTGTCGAATGGTCTCTTTAAATTTGAAGGGTCATTATTGTTTCACAAGATGTGTATGTCTTTAACGCCCAGAGCAAATAACATGACCTGGTTTTACAGCTGTGAAGCAGTATAGCAGGTGCTGTTAAGATGTGGTAATTAAGCTGTTGGGTATGGGATATAAAGAGCAGTATGTAGCTCTCTCAGTACCCTGGTGGATGGGTCATGCTTATGGATATATTGTAATTTAGTGTAAAAGGAGTTTTTGTTTTTGTTATTAAAACCTAGCAAAAGTTATTTTGCGTTTCTTGAATGTGTGGTCTCCTCAGCACGCCTTCTGCAGCGCAACTAATCTGCAAATAGACAACATAATCGAGCCTGGAGGTGACCGTCGTGTGGATCACTGTGGCCAGATTGGGGCAAGAAAGGTAAGGGGCCAACTGCTTAACACAGCGCCTTCCTCTTTGCCCTTCCAGATCCTGGCTGCCTTGCCTTACGACTGGAGGGGCACACACCTCCTCATCTATTCCTGCCTGAGGGTCGTCTTCATCCCGCTCTTCATCATGTGCGTTTACCCCAATGGGAAGCCCACCTTTGGCCACCCGGCCTGGCCTTGCATCTTCTCCCTCCTGATGGGCATCACCAACGGCTACTTTGGCAGCGTGCCCATGATCCTGGCGGCGGGCAAAGTGAGCCCCGAGCAGCGGGAGCTGGCAGGTAGGCGGGCAGGTGGGGAGCCGGCTGCCCTGCCCTGCAGGGGGGTCGCCATGGAGGAAGGGGCTGGCAGAGTATCCACAAAGGGAAGATTCACACCTGGGTCCCATTGCACCGAGAGAGGGCTCGTAGGTGGCAGGGATCGCCATGGGGCGAGGGTTCATCCATTTCGGCTGTTACTCGACGGCATTTGCTTCCAGGTCACTCCAGAGCCATTTTTTCATTAGAGAACGACGCCAATTCCCGGGAAGTTCTTACAGAAATCGAGTGCTTTTAGAAGACATCTGAAGGCAGCCCTGTAAAGGGGCGTTTTTAATGTTTGATGTTTCCCTGTCTTCTTCCACTTGCTTCCGGGTTTGCGGCGTTTGAGAACCAAGGTTGTTGTTGTTTAGTCGTGTCCGACTCTTCGTGACCCCCTGGACCACAGCACACCAGGCACTCCTGTCTTCCACTGCCTCCGTCGTCCCCTTCTCCTTGTGCCCTCCATCTTTCCCAACATCAGGGTCTTTTCCAGGGAGTCTTCTCTTCTCATGAGCTGGCCAAAGTATTGGAGCCTCAGCTTCAGGATCTGTCCTTCCAGTGAGCACTCAGGGCTGATTTCCTTTAGAATGGAGAGGTTTGATCTTCTTGCAGTCCATGGGACTCTCAAGAGTCTCCTCCAGCACCATAATTCAAAAGCATCAATTCTTTGGTGATCAGCCTTCTTTATGGTCCAGCTCTCACTTCCATACATCACTACTGGGAAAACCATAGCTTTAACAATATGGACCTTGGTCGGCAAGGTGATGTCTCTGCTTTTTAAGATACCGTCTAGGTTTGTCATTGCTTTTCTCCCCAAAACCAAGGTAAAGGGACCCCTGACCATTAGGTCCAGTCGTGGCTGACTCTGGGGTTGCGGTGCTCATCTCGCTTTATTGGCCGAGGGAGCCGGCGTACAGCTTCTGGGTCATGTGGCCAGCATGACTAAGCCGCTTCTGGCAAACCAGAGCAGCGCACAGAAACGCCGTTTACCTTCCTGCCAGAGCAGTTCCTATTTATCTACTTGCACTTTGACGTGCTTTCGAACTGCTAGGTTGGCAGGAACTGGGACCGAGCAACAGGAGCTCACCCCGTCCCGGGGATTCGAACCGCCGACCTTCTGATTGGCAAGTCCTAGGCTCTGTGGTTTAACCCACAGCGCCACCCGCCTCCCAAGAACCAAGGTACCACTGTAATAATAACTGTTAACGTTTTTTTGGCTGGCCATCCATCAGGGAGGTTTTAGCTGTTTCTCCTGCAGTGCCCAGGGGTGGACTAGATGACTCTTGGGGTGCCGCCCTGTTTAACCCTTTGCCCTCCTTGTCTCCTTTCCCTCCTTCCCAGGTAACACCATGACGGTCTCCTACATGTCGGGCTTGACTCTGGGCTCGGCTGTGGCCTATTTTGCTTACAGCCTCACAAGCCTGTCCCACAGCACCTGCTTCCGCACCGAGACCTACAACAGCTCCATCACGCCAGGGTACTGAGTGGAGGTTCCCCCCCAGGGCCGCCTCCACTTCCTCCTCCGACTGGCAGGGTCCCAGGCAAGGTGGGGAGGGGGAGAGAGAGAGAGGAGGGGTCTCCCACGAGGCTGCCGTTCTGCAGGAGCAGCTGCCGGACAGTGTTGGGAAACGCCAAGCGACCATCTTCCTCGCTCTGGCTGAGAAGGGGAAGGACCAGCAGCGGGGAAGCTCTCCTGCGCAAGGCTTGTTGGAATTGGGAGGGGACCCTCAGGGGTCATCCATCCCAACCCCCTACAATGCAGGAGCTGGAACTGAAGAGTCCCTGACAAGCGGCCACCCAAAAGAAAACCTCCACAGAAAGAGTCCTCTGCCTTCTGAGGAACTCCATTCCAGTGTCAATCAGCTCTTACTTTTCGGTGCAGGATAATTCCCCCAGGGGCCAGATCCCTGCTCCCATCTGGCCCCTTTCCCACCCCGATGCAAGTTCTCCTGCCACCCTTGCGAGGTAGGACCCCTCGCGAGTGCTGCTGCTCACTGGGCTTGGGGGCGGCCCAGCTTCTGTGAGTTTGTGGGGAAGGGGATTCAGAAAGGGTTCGCTTTGCCCCAAAGTGGGGAGGGGTATGGCTTTGTCTCCCCCTGACTTTGGAGGGGCTTCGACCGGGGTGGAGGCAGGAACCCTGAGGCAGCTTTTTCACACACCAGCCTTCCCCCCCGAAGCTGATCGGTCCTGTGGTGGTAAATTTTGTCCCATCCTGAGACTTGTCCAACTGAAATTAAAACAGGTGCACTGCTTTTACGCTGCAGAGGAGAGTAAGTGTGTGGTTTGGCTTTGTCTGGATCACACTGCGCAAAGCTGCAGGGGAGTGTTGTTTTTTTTAATTTGAAAAATATTCAATTCAGAATCAACAGCTCCCTTCGCATAGAAAGCTAGCATGTTGAAGGACCTAGTTGGGTCTTCTCCCTGACTTGCTACCAGTGCAATTTTTCTAGAAAAAGAGGTGCTGGAACTCACCCTTGTTCTCTTAGAATGGCAATGGTGCCAACCCGAGAGGGGCTGGAACTGAGTTCCAGGGAGTTCGGGATGAAAAAAGGCCTTACTTGCTACCTTTCTAAGTGCAGGGCAGTTATGTGAAAACTGAGAATTCAAACAGATTTCCCATCTTCGCATGTTTCTAAAGCAGAGACTGCCCTGTCTATGCCCCTGCCAGATGTATAAATTGGCTGTTATCTCTCGGGGGCCAGAAAGGTCACATGGATAAATTATCCGGTCCTAAGAGTTTTAGGAATCTTTACTCCAAAGTATTAAGGGATGGGAGAAGCAAGTTAGTGGTTCTGTATCTCCCCCATGCCTTTTTATTGATGAAGCAAACAAGCTAAACCCCTAAAACCTTCTGCTCCTGCACCCAGGTGGACAGTTTTACTCCCAAGGCCTCTTCTGTCCTAGCTGCAGACCCCTCTCCATTGGCCTGTCTCCAAAATGAGCTTGCCAAAAGCAGAGATGCACAAGATGTATCTCTGCACAAGTCGGGACAGATCTCCTTGCTTTGTAGAAGCGCCAAACTTGTATCTCTCGGGTGCAGCGCCATCGTGATGGCAGACAGCCTCTCTGAAGCCGGCTAGCTGCTAACAGCGGCTTGCTTTTCGCACCGAGAACGTCCAAGATGCAGATTGCCTTCAGCAATTGTCTTGGACACCTGGGGAAACCCCTCCCAGGAGCTGCAGACGGGAAAAGGGGTGTGTGTGCACGGGGAGGGTTGCTCAGATATGATGTGGAGAGGAAACTGGTGGGTGGGGAAGGGTGCCGGAGAAGAAGCACCCCTTCCCTCCCGGCCTCAAGCTGTATCCTCCCCTCGGCTGTTTTGCGGCTGTTTCGCCCACTAGGCTCCCACAGCTCTGTGTCTTCTGCCAAAGGTCTGTTTTTGTCTCTTTCTCCCATGTGTGCAACCCCCCCCTCCCCGGCCCCCAAAGTCCCGCTGTCGGCCTCATTTCTGCACTCGGCGTGGCACCGGTTTTGATAATCCGGTTAGCGTGGCACACCCTCCTTGAAGCGCTGCAGCCCGGACACTGTTGCCAGCTCCCCCCTCGCCCCCAGCTATGTGTGTCTCTTGTTCAACACAGCCAGCCCTCCGTGGCCTGCACCCACGAGAGCCACGGGCCGGGTCACGGAACAGGTTCTTCGAGGAGGACAGGGCGTTGTGAAGTCTTGTGTGCGTGTGGCGTGTGCATGTGTGTTGGCTGACAAATAAAACTGTTGGGTTGGCTATGTCCCCCCTACAGAAAACGCACTTGCAGTTCAGTTTTTCTGTCTCAAGGAGGGTTGGTGGAGCATAAAACTGCGGGTGCGCAGACTTCGTTCTGCCTGCAGAGGCGCCCTCAACACGTGGGAAGTAGGGATTTGAACCCTGGTGTCGCCCACATCTGACACTCTAAGCACTACCCCTCTCTGTGCAAACAACAACAACAATTTTATTATTTATATCCTGACCATCTGGACCAACAATCCCTGTGCATTTCAAAGGCTTCTGTTGATTTTCCCCACCAGCGAAGATTAATCTCCAGCCATGTTTCTTTTCTGCAACCAGAAACCTGTACGTTTTGTCGATTCCCCCAACCAGCCCCACTGATTGCAGCACTTGAAACAAATAAACGAAAAGGAGGAGGGACCAGGCATTGCTTGCAGAACTGCTGGTCTGATCCGGGCGCTTTCGTTTTCGTGGTGAAAGGTCATCACAAAGTGGTAGAGCAGACAGGACTGGCAAAGACCTCTGCCAGAAAGAAGCGTCCCGGTTGCTCCTTTTAGGATTCTGGCGAGGGTCAAGGGGCAAGACACCTGCTCTGGGCGCAGCAAAGGGCCCACGGCTGCCCCTTGCCAGCACAGGCGTTGGGTCTTGCAGGGAGCAAGGCAGGATAATCGGACAACCCAGTGGCGTAGCGTGGGTTGTCAGCACCCGGGGCAAGGCAAGTAATTTGCGCCCCCTAACCCGTGGATTTGCGCCCCCTAACCCTAACCCCCAGATGTTGCGCCCAGTGCGGCCGGCCCCCCCTGCACCCCCCACGCTATGCCACTGGGACAACCGTCAACAGAAAAGCGATTTTGAGCACCATGGGGCAGTAGCCTGACTCAGCCCCTAAAGTGTATTTTGTAAGTTAACCACAGGAGGCTTGGCTGGATGTTGGACAGGCCATGTTGATGCCAAGGGGCTGGGGGGCAGGAACCTTGTGTCCTTACAGATCCAGCCAGCCATGCTGAAGGGGCCTGGTGGGACTCCCACAACACTGGGACGTCCGCAGGTTCCCTGTCCCTGTGTGAGACGGCAGTTTGGGATCAAACAAGGAAGGACTGCAGCTCAGCGGCAGAGTGTCTTCCTTGCAAGCAGGTCGCAGGTAGGGTTGGGAGAGACATACCTGAAATTCTGCCGGTCCGTGCAGGCAATGCTGAGCTCAATGGACCAGGTGGGTCTGTATAAAGCTTTCTATGTTCCGATGAACCACTCGGCTTGTCTCTGAATATGCAGCCCCAAGTATGCATGCAGGTGGATGCAGTGCAGAGAAACAAAAAAGTATATGTGCATTTTATCTGCAAGTGCCTTGGAAAGGAGCAGGCAAGGCAAGGCAAAAGTTGTGCAAATTACACACCAGACTGGCCTGCAAGGAAGAAGGGAGGCTGTAGCCCTTTAACCACCAGATGGCGACGTTGAAGGCACCCATAGCCTAGTGTCTCCTAGTGGGTGCTGCTTGGGAAGGAGGTGTCGGGAACTGGGAAATTAGCCGCCACCACTCGAAGCTTGCTCAGCCGGCAGTGGAGAAAAGTCTGCTGTGGATGTGGGGCAAAGGACTTCATACAGGTGTGTGGACTCAGAAGCAGCTGCCCACCTGCCTAGCAGGGCTGGGCCTTCACCACACAGCTGCGCCAGTGGGCGCTGCAGCTGGAAGACACACCTTGGCATAATGTACTCACTGATTATTCTGGTACACTCTTCCTGTTTCAGTACTGTGATGTTTCTTGCCAAAGTGGCAGAGCTTATGGCTGTCCCTTTAAAGACCAGGCAATGGTATAAGATACCCTTCGCACCTAACTCCAAACCCAAACTTGTGATGTTTCCAAAAGACTGACAAACAGGATGGTTGTTTTTTGCTGGGGGGAAGGACACACACCAAAGGAAGACCAAAGTTTGGGGCGTGCTTTTCAACAGGACAAAAAAGTTCTGCCTCAATTTGCAGACAGCCATAGAGTGTCTATTCTTGAACTGCTATAATAAACATGAGAATAGTAAGTGAACTATTTATCAAACAGCTGTCTTACTCTCCATAGATCTAGCAAATTTAACGTTTGAGCCAGTTAAAAAAAAAGTCTTTGGTAATCTAAGGCAGGGCAAAATTAAATCACCTCTGTCATAAAAGAGAGTAATTATTTACAAACCCTAAGCTCCTGGGGCATATATGTAAACATTTAAAGCAAACTGGAATCTCCCCCCCAATAAGGTATGTCCTAAAAAGAGACTGTGCAATAAAGGCACCAGGCGCTCCTCTATGAGAAGGCAGTCCCACAACTCAGGGGCCACCACAGAGAAGGCCTTCTCCCCTTGCCCCCCCCAAAGCCTTTGAGGATGGAGGAACAACCAAGAGGGCCCCCTCTGTCAATCTCAGCACCCCACAGAAGGTCTGTAGGAAAGCAGGCAACCTTGCAGGTCTTTGGGGTCCGAGTCCTTCAGGGCTTCTGACATCAGCACCTTGTATTGGCCCAGAAACAAACTGGCAACCAGGAAAGGTATTTGAAAACAGGGGATATATGAACTGTAAAGGGAAGCCCAGACAGATTTATGGGACCAGTCAAAGCTTCCATGTTGTCCTCCAGGGCAGCCCCACGTTGAGCTTGTTGGATTATTGTAATCTGAAAGGTTATTGGAGTAATTTCAGGATAGGGTGAATTTCAGGGGGGGGGGTATTCGCTGCCCCCTGCCAGCTCCTTCCTCCAAACACCTTTTATTCCCCAGGATGATGAGGAGGAGGAGGATGATACAGCCTTTTGAGAGTTGGGGCATATTTTGGCCAACTAAAGACAGTGGGAAGGAGGTAGGAAAGTGCCCTTGCCTGTGCTAGGCCCGGGGGTAACCCGAGTAACGCGGTCCAGGTCCGGTCCCGAATCCAAGGGTTCCGTGAGGAGTCAGTCCAACAGGGCCCAGGCAGGACACGAGGCAGGAAACCAGGCAAGGTCAGGCACAGGATCACAGGCAGATTCTGGCAAACAGCAACATTGCTCCCGCAACCTGGGGCAGGGTCCAGCAGCCTTTTATCTTTGTCGGGGTAATGGCCAGTCCTGATCCCCCAGTGACTCACCTCCCTGTCTCGCCCGAAGGCGAGCACTCCTCCTGCGAGAACTCAGGTCTCTCCTTCTCTCAGACCTCAGTCTCTGCAGCTCGGGAGACATCGGTGGGTTACTAGACCCAGGGGCTGCCTCAGCCTCCCCTGACCCAACTGGTAGTGGAGCAGCTGTAAGCGATGGCCAGCTGAAGGCAACGAGGTCACCCCCACATCTGGAGCCAGGGCAGGCTCAGGCTGCTGACTCGGCCCAGCTGGTGTTTGTTGCAGGGGAACCTGTGCAGACTGGGACTCTTCAGAATCAGGCCCCAGACTTGGTTCAGATGATGCCTGAGGCAAAGGATCCGGTGCAGACTGAGACTCGTCTGGCTCCGAGTCCCAGGCCATCACATTGCCTTTTGCGTCTCTCCTTGAAATTTGCTTTCGCCCCTCCAAATAGCCAACATTACCCCCACTCCCAGTCTGGCCTCCCCACTTGGAAAAAGGGGGTCGCTGCAGAAAACAAGGTGGGGTTGCCCCAGTGGGCTGGATTGTGAACAGATGCAGCAGGCAGCTTGCAGCAGACATGGTGTGGCTCAAATGCTCATGCTGGGAGCACATTTTGCGGGAACCGCCAGGGTGAACTGTGGGGTTTCTCCACACACACACACCCCCACTGTGGAGAGGTGGCCTTTTATTCCTTGCTTCCAGGCTGCTTGGCTCATTTGCGCCGTAACCCTTAGCGTGGTGGGGGGAGGTATGGGGGGAAGCAGGCTGAGGGCCAGCCAGGCCTCTGAACACAACAGCCCCAGCCAGGATGAAAAAGGGACAGGACTCGTTTCATGTCTAGAAACTCTGGATTCTCTACTTGGCCACTCTCAGGGCAAACAGGGCTGTGAGGCAGGAGGGCACACACGCAGGGCCATCGTACGGCTAGGAATTCATGGCTCCTTTGGCCCAAAGCTCTGCTGATGGTGGCAGCAGCAAAACAACAACAAACCTCTGGTTACGTGAAGCACAGTCAATAAACTCACAAGGCGTAAGCGGATGTACTTTTGAATAAATAAGGTATACAATTCATTGTATCAAATCGTAGATTTCAACGGAAGTCTCATAAAGTCCAACGAAAAAAGCAGAAGAGCCAGTGGTTCAGTTCATGCATAAGGTCCATACATGTATAAGTGTCTATCCCACCTGTCTGTTCATAGAGCCCAATAATCCACATGAAGGGTTGTTACATTTCCACAGAATCCTTTCAGAGAGTCTAAAATATTAGCCTTGTTTCGCCATACTAGGCTTCATCAGTAGTACAGGCTCATATGTAATGTTACAGGATAGTGGATCTTATAGCATGGTACAGTGGTACCTCTGGTTGCAAACGGGATCCGTTCCGGAGGCCCGTTCGCAACATGAGCAGAATGCAACCCACATCTGCGCCTGCACGGGTGATTTGCCGCTTCTGCGCATGCATGACGTCATTTTTGTGCATCTGCACATGTGTGAGCGGTGAAACCTGGAAGTAACCCTTTCCGGTACTTCCGGGTCACAGCAGGACGCAACCTGAAAACGCACAACCTGAAGCAAACGGAACATGAGGTATGACTGTGGGGTTGCAGTGTAACATTACATATGAGCCTGTACTATTGATGAAGCCTAGGACGGTGAAACAAGGCTAATATTTTGGAAATCCTTGTCTTAGACTTTGTGAAAGCATTCTGTGGAACTGTAACAACTCTTCATGTGGATTATTGGACTCTATGAACAGGCAGGTGTAATAGACACTTATACATGTACGGACCTTATGCATGAACTGATTCACTGGGTCTTCTGCTTTTTTCGTTCAACTTTATGAGACTGATGGTGGCGGCAGCACACAACCCCTGGAACTCCTTGCCACAGGAGGCAGTGGTGATCACCAACCTGGATGGCTTTAAGAGAGGGCTGGGCGTGGAGGACTCTGAACGGCTACTAGCCACGAGGGCTCCAGAGCAAGACATGCTTCTGAATCCCACAAGAGGGCAGAGGGCTCTTGCACTCAGATCCCACAGGCACTGAGAGAACAGGATGCTGTTAGCTCTGCAGCAGCCAAGCCATCACCAGCTCAGAACGGAAGGAGGCAGGAAAAGTGGGAGAGGAGAGATACCACCCTTTGTAAGTGTGGGATGTGATCCAAGGCAGTCAAGTACAACATTCCTTGTAATGCTAGAGAAGACATGCGAGGGAACGTTTGGTCCAGCCAGTCAAAACTTCCTGTTCCTCCTGACTGGAACATCCTTCCTCTTGCATGTGATAGGTGGGCGTGACCTAACCTGTCCAGGTAACATGTGAGGATACCCAGAGCTTACAGGGTTAACAGCTCAAGGGAAATAACGTCCTGTCAGTGGGATGTGTTCACATACGGGTGTTGTACTTTGTTATGTGAAAAGTTTTACTTTCTGTTTTGGCTGCGACAGGAGAAGCATCATGCCTTTGTTGTTGTTTTGCTGCTGTACAATAAAGTTTCATAGAATAGAAGCAGCTGTTGTACGAGAGTTTTACTGCATGGCTGAGATTCCTTCCACACAGGCACCGCTGCACAAGATACTCTGCTGTAGCCGGGAGAAGCAGATTGGCACAGTGGAAGCGGACTGGACGCCACAAGAGTCCCGCTGCTCGCAGCCGAGATGGACGCTGAACGGAACAGGTTATGGGGGCCCAAGTCGCCCAAGTTCTGGACGCTCAACAGAACATAACAAAAGGACGAGTTACACAGCAACCTCCCTCTCTCTCTTTTTGACTTCCTTCTTCATTTGACCAGCTTTTAGCTAGGGCTGCTCTGCCAGCTCTCAGCTAGCAGAAGCACTGGGATTATTCCCCCATATGGGTTAGACCCGCATGTACATCTTTGTAACTAAGTCTGCCTTCCGGAATCCCAACTGTGAACTGATGTGAGTAAACTTCTTTTATTGACTTTGAATAAGATTGCCACATCTTTTTTCTTTTAAGAGGGATTCGAGGGAACTTACCAGGAACGTAAATTCTGAGACAGACTGAATTGTAGAATAGTGAGAGGCTCACACGAGCCTGCAACCAGCTATCGGCTGTGGATGTAAAAAGGGGAATGTAAACTCCGCTACTTAAAGGAACTTGCTAGCACAAGTTAGCAAGGATATTAATAAACAATATATCCTCTTCTGCCACCCTGAATGTTCCCACAATAAGAACGTAACAGCCCTGGTGGATCCAGCCACTCCCCAGCATCCTGTTCTCACAGGGGTCAACCGGTTGCCCCAAAGGGATGCCCACAGGCAGGATCCTGGCATAGGAGCCTTCTCCCCTCCTGCAGTTTCCAGGAGCTGGTCTTCAGAAGAGTTTACTGCTGTGAGCTATAAAGGGAGAGCATTGCTATCGTGGCTGCCACTGAGAGCCTTTCCCTGGCTCCCGTTGGAGCCAAAGGAATTCCTTAACCAGAGCCTGTCCGGGTGTGGATTTCTGTCGTGTCCTTGGGACTGTGTGGGTGTTTGGGATCCTGTTCCCCCCTGCTCCAAACCCAACTCCTTCCACCCTCTCCGCAGGGGTTTTTAACAGACCTCTTTCTCAGCGTGGGGCAGCCACCTCCACGAGCCTTCTGCCCCATCTTAACAGCTCCTTCGGCTTCAGCAAATACAGGATCGCACCCTCATCATTTATTTTTTTTAAAGGGAGGGGGGAAACCAAGACGACAAAAGAAAGGCAGAGCTCGGGTTGTTTTTTTGTTTTGTTTTTCAATTGCTTTTTTTATGAAAAAGGATCGCACATAATTCGGCAACAAACAGAATGCAAAAAGGGGGGGTGCGAATCGAAAACATAAAACAACAGGGGGGGAGAAAGGGACAAAAAACCTGGCTCCTTTCCTCTCGATTGTCTGCAAAATATCCTTGTGTTCCATAGAAGGCAATGGGCAGTTAAGTGCTTTCTATTTAACATTCACATAAATTCTCTCTTTTTTTCTCTCTCTTTCTTTCTCTCTCTCTCTCTCTCTCTCTCTCTCTCTCTGTGCATCTCTCTTCAAACATCTGCTCGCGCAAGGTTTGCTTCCACAGATACAGTACGCAGTTCGTGTGGAAGCAACGTTTTGGATCTCCTGTTTCCCCTGTGTTCTCTTCTCTCTCTCTTTTTACAGTCACAATCCAACGGGAAATAAAAAATAAGACTCTAAATGTCAGACTGTGTTTTGCTTTTATAATTTCATAATTTTTTTTCACAGTTTTTTTTAAAAAAAGTTTATATATTTATATATATTTATATATTTATACTTTATATTTATAATTAAAAAGTTGAATCCATTTTTGCTTCTTCTCTTTTCCCCCCTCTCCTTTCCTTTCTCTGTTTTTAAATTTTTGTTTTTTTTCCTTTAAAGAGCTTATAATACAGGGATGGGGTGTGTGTGTGTGTGTGTGTGTGTGTGTGTGTGTGTGTGAAAGGGGCACATTACGAGTCTTTTGGTACGTTAAAACTGTACAGAGTGACTGATGTTGCTTTTAGAAATATTATCCACCAAAGTCTTCGGAAAGCCGGGAGAAGGCAGGCAGTACAGCACCACTGTGGTTCTTTAAAAGGAGGGGATTGCAAAATTTGGGGAGATGGGATGGCGCCTCTCTCCGCGGCTACAGGTCTGTGGTATTTCTCTTTGTACCAGGTAGTTTTAAAAAAAATACACCTGTCCGAGTTAAGTGAAGTAACTCCCCTCTGTAGTGTTTGAATTGTACACTCTGTTCAGGGCAGAAACAATCGTGGCGTCTTGGGCTTGTAGTGTGTGAGGTTTCTTAAGTGCAAAAACACTGTGTCGTCATTCGAGTCCTCTGCCTCCGTCCCTCAAAACCAACCTACTCTCTGGTCGTCCCTACTTCAAGTGGGCTTCGTACCCTGCAAAGTCCAGAGCTGTGGACCCAGAAAGGGAGGTGGAAAACGGCAGAGATCCAGGGGCGAATTAATGGACACTCACAAACTTTGGGGGAGGAAAACAATCTGATTCGGCATGTGCTGGGTCCACACTTAGCTCAGCGCAGAATCCCGCCATCCTGCGGGGGGCGGGAGGGAGGAAACGTGAGGTTTCTGCAAGTGCCAGTCTCCTCCTTGCCCTTCGTAAGTAGTGCCAAGGGGGGGGGGAGGCACGGAGAAGTGGGGTGGGAAGCGAGTTGAGGCATCTCGTTCTGCGTGGACATCTTCAGAAGGCAGCTCGCTGGGTCCAGAAGACGTAAAAAAGAAAAGAAAAATAGGAGGAGGAAAAAGTGTTTTTCTGGGTTCCTGAAGAGGCAGCAGCAAATTGACCAGCAGCAAAACACGATTCTTCTCCTCCCAAACTGTGTAATATTATTTATAGAATATCTGATGTTTCCAAGAAGGACTGGGCGACTTACATTCAACTTACACGAGGAAGGGAAATGCTGTTGTTTGGGAAACAACCCCCCAATGGTTGGAGAAGTGGGGCTGGCCCAAAAATAGAGGGGTCCCCCAGCCCCGTGCTGTGAAAATGGTTCAGCACCTTATCTCCTCGCCCGTCTGCTCGGCTCCTCGTAACCTAAGAGGGATGTCGGCCCACAGTTCTTTGCGCCCAAGCGACCCCCTGCCCCTCTTGCGACCGGAGATTTCGGGGATGCTCCCCTGTATCAGTTCCCTGCTAGAGAGCGGAGAAGAGGTCCTTTGAGGCGAGAGAGTCAACAACAAAGTGTTCCTTAACTGGCAGTCAACGCACGGTTTGCCCCCTCCCTGCCCTGGCAAAAGTTGGCTGGCGAGGGAAGGTGGGACGGGTCACCTTGGAATCGGAAAGTCCAGAGAAAAACATGACCAGTGTCCTGAAATATCCTACGGAAGTCTGAACCCGAGGGAAAAGTTCAGGGGTTGTGGCCACAAAGCCGAGGGGCAGAATCTGATCTGCCGTTTCTTTTCCTGCAAATCTGTTCCCTTCTTCTGCAGGAAAGGCAAGCTGTTGGATCTCAGCTGATTTCGGGAAATCCCTTTGGGCAAGGCGAACCTCTTTCGTATTCCGGAACCTGTCTTGTCGCAATGCGGCTGGGCACTTAAACAATCATGCTGTCGTCGGAAACAGGCACATTAACTTCTCTTCTGCCCCGCTCTGCTCCCTCCCTCCCCCCTCGGACAGGGGTGGGTGGGCTGTATTGATCCAAATGCTTTGGGAGTGTCGGGGTGCCTCCCGGAATTCCCTTTCCCAGAAGCGGTTAGCAGATGACCGGCACCCCGTCCGTGCTGAAGATCATGCCCGTGGTGGGCTCGTACGTCCCCGCTAGGTAGTAGAGGTCCTCACTGTCCTGGTACTTCTTGGTCTTCAACATCTGCTCGTACTCCTCCAGGTCGACCACCAGACACTTGTGCGAGATGGTCTGGACGTCGTTCTCGTCCACGTGCGAGGACTGGTACAGCGCTCGCTGGGGGAGGAATGGAAAAGGGAGAGAGAGAGAGAGAAGAGAGAGGAGAGAGTTAGCAGGCAGTTTGGAACACACCTCTGGGCTGTGGGTTCCCAAAGCCAAAGCGGGAGGAAGGGAAAAAAATATCAGAACCGGTCCACCTATTGGACAAAATGAGCCAATGGCCTCAGGCAGAGGGAGGCTCACTCCCCTCTTGGTGGTGGCAGGGAATCTTGGCTTTTTTTGGTCCCTTAGGCCTCTTAAGTACCTATCCTGCATAGGACTGGCAGGAGACGCCAGACAGCCTCGCTAAGAGAAATGGTGGGCAGGAGAAGGCCCTTCTTCACAGTGGCCATAGATAGTTTAACAGTTTTTGTCTAGTGCCTAAAGATGTTGTTGTTGTTGTATTGAAGGAATGTCTCCACCTCCATCGTTCAGCCCAGACACTGAGGTCCTTCTGGCGGTTCCCTCCCTGCAAGAAGCAAGGTTACAGGGAACCAGGCAGAGGGCCTTCTCGGTAGTGGGGCCCGCCCTGTGGAACGCCCTCCCATCAGATGTCAAGAAACAACTATCTGACTTTTAGAAGACATCTGAAGGCAGCCCTGTTTGGAGAAGTTCTTAATGTTTGATGTTTTATCATGTTTGAATAGTTTGTTGGGAGTCGCCCAGAATGGCTGGGGAAACCTAGCCAGATCGGTGGGGTAGAAATAATATATTATTATCATCATCATCATCATCATCATTATTATTATTATTATATACTGCCCTATACCTGGAGGTCTCAGGGCGTTTCACAGAGCAAGACGCGCTTTTCATTTGGGCGGTAATGCAGTTTGAAACTCTAGCCTGCATCAGTTGGGTAATGTAATGAAGGCACCAGATGAGCCTCCCCAGGGAGAGCATTCTGCAAATGAAGTGCCGCCCCAGAGGACGCCCCCCCCCCCCTTGCAATCTTCAGGAAGGAGCACAGCTCTGCGAGGAGTCGAGAGATCCTGGAACACGTCCCAAAGACCAGTTTCAACCACCCACGCCAGCTGCCTTCTCTTACAGCCAGATGGGCAGGGTATAAATTCTTCATCGTCATCATTATTATTATTACACACCTCCATGAAGTCCTTCCTCTGGCTGGAGGCCTGGAGAGCGGTCGAAAGGCTCCTGCTGGATTTCTGATCCCAGCGCTGGCAACAAGCAGAGTGATGGGGCGGTTGGGGTTGGCGAGGAGAGGAGAGGAACAAGAAAGGGAAAGCGAGATTAGGAGGCGAAGCCCAGAACTGTTCAAATCATTTTAACATTTCAAAACTTGACTTCCCTCCCCCTCTTTCTGCGGTTCCCTAAAAGTTATTTTTAAATATCTTTTGCATATCCAAATCCATTTAATTTTCTTGTTCATTTATCTACTTTAAATATATATTCTTACAAAACTGCAGGTTATTACAATAATCCTGCCAATGTTTTTATCTGTTTGCAATTGAGGTGTGAATATGCAATAAACCATTCGTTTATAAAAAGTCTGTTATCTTGATTTCTTATTCTTCCACTAAGTTTCGCTCTGAGCTAATATATAGAGACTTCCACCCATCGAGCAAACCCCCCAGCGATTCTTGGCTCGTTTCTCAATGAATCCTTGGTTGATGGTGCTGCGAGGTCACGCCTGGGTCTCCTACCTTGCCTTCGTTGAGCTTCTTGCCAGGGTTGGTTTCTTCCGGGTGGTAAAACCATTTCACTCGGACAACCATGTTGTTCCCCCAGGATTCCCACATGCTCTGGATGCGGCCGATGTAGGGCAGGTTAGGGCGGCCCGCCGACAGGAAGACAGCGCAGTCTCCAATGCGGATGATCTCCTTTCCGCGGACAATGGCTTTGTAGAAGAGCTTCCGGGCTTTCCCCTTCATCCCACGCCTCTGTGGAATCGAGAAAGAGCAGAGTGGCGTGAGCTCAGAGTCTCTACACATTTTTTTTTAGTGTTTGTGTTCAGGTTCATTGAGATCTTCAGGATGTAAAAACGAGTACTTCAAATTGTAAAATAGAAAATTTAATATATATAAATTTTCTTTTTTACAATTTAAAGTACAGTAGAAGCTCGGGTTGCGAACGTGATCCATGCGGGAGGCACGTTCACAACCCACAGCGTTCACAACCCGCAGCACCGCGTCTGAACACGTGCAGGTTGCGATTCGGCACTTCTGTGCATGTGCAAAGTGCGATTTAGCGCTTGTGTGCATGCGCAACCGCCGAAACCCAGAAGTAACTCGTTCCAGTACTTCCGGGTTTCGGTGCGTCCATAACCTGAAAAAACGCAACCTGAAGTATGACTGTACTCATTTTTACATCCTTAAGATATCAACGACTTCCGTTCTTCTCCTTCCATGGTTCATTTTGCATATCATAAATTCCTGCATATTTTACAGAAACTATACCATTCAGTATTCCATTATTACATCCATCATAACTTATTTACACTGAGGTCCAGCTCCAAGGGCCTTCTGGCAGTTCCCTCCCTGCAAGAAGCGAGGTTACAGGGAACCAGGCAGAGGGCCTTCTTGGTGGTGGCGCCCGCCCTGTGGAACGCCCTCCCATCAGATGTCAAGGAAATAAACAACTATCTGACTTTTAGAAGACACCTGAAGGGAAGTTTTTAAAGTTTTATGTTTTATTCTGTTTTTAATACTCTGTTGGGAGTCGCCCAGAGTGGCTGGGGAAACCCAGCCAGATGGGCAGGATATAAATATATTGTTGTTGTTGTCATTCGCCAAGGCTGTATTTACATTCAATCACATCCTGTGTCATGCAACCTTTGCAATGCGTGCTAAGATAACACCCCTGAGAAAGTGGGGGGGGGGGGGGCAAAAGGTCCCAGCCGAAGACGCAGAAAGCAAAGGAAAGACCCCCTGGCAGGAAAAGGAGCTGACCTGGGTGGGCTTCCCAAACCACTTCCAGAGCTGCCTCGCAGGCAGGAAGGCCGCAATCTTGGGCCGGTTCTCCACGGAGGGCAGCCTCTGCCGCTTGGCCAACTCCTTGGTGGTGGGCAGGTGGATCCCCTCGCGCTTCTTGGGGCGGGTCTTGCCCCCCGCCTGCTGCTGTTGCTGCTGCTGTTTCTGCACCGCTTGCTGCTCCTGCTTGGGGCTTTGGGGGTTTGCGGCTGATCGAGACTTCCCTGCTTGCTTGGCCACCTTGGCGGGGAGGGTCTGCTGGGCGGACGAGGCCCCCGCCTGGGAGTCAGCCGCCTCGTCGTCCGAGCTGCAGGAGGAGTCTTCGTCCGTGGCGGAGGAAGACGACGACGAAGAGGAGGAAGAGCTGGAGCTGGAGGACGAGGAGGAAGAAGTGGAGGACGAGGACGAGGAAGAGGAAGAGCTGGAGCTGCTGGAAGAAGAGGAGGACGAGGAGTTGGAGGAGGAGACAGGCGTGGAGGCCCGCGAGCTGGCCGAGCTGCTGTCGGGGGCTCCCCCTCCGTTCTTCTCCGCCTCCTCCTCCCCTTCCGAATCGGAGCTGCTGCCGCTGCTGTTGCTTTCCGACTCGTCTCCTGCCGGCCCGGCCTGCGCCTTGTCCTCTTGTTGCTTCGCAGAGTTCTCTCCGGAGCCACCAAACTTCCCCCCAAAGTTCGGGGCCGGAGATTCGCCGCCAGCCCTCTTGGCCCTGGACGCTTTTTGCCGCTTGGCGTCGGCCACGGGGGTGTAGCTCAGCCCCAGGATGCTTCTGGTATCCCTCCTGCCGGCCAGGCTGGAGCTGCCCAGCATCCGCATGGCCTCCTTCGTCTTCTTGGTTTTGGGAGACATCACTCCTTCGTGGTCCAGCTTGATGAGGATATCGCTGTCGGGGATCTTCCTCTGGGCTTTGGCTGCCGAACCAAACTCTGGCGACTCCTCTGCAGATTTCTCCTTCTTGGACCGGGCTTTGCCAGAGGAGGTGTCCGAAGAGCTGAAGGCTCCAAGGACGCCTGGGATCTCGGCATAGGACTCGTCCCCCCGGGTGTTGCTGAACGCCGGGGGCTGGAAGGCGGGCTGGGCCGGGCCGGGCACCTTGGAGGAGAGCTTCACTTTGCTGCCTTTGCTGTGACGTTTTTCTTCTGTCTGGGAGGAGGTCCTGGTGGGGACCTGCTGTGCTTTCTTTGAGCCTTTTGCGCTTTGCTTGCTAGGGCAAATGGGCTTCTCTGGCACGAGGGATGGGCTTGTTGAAGCTTCTCCCTGGCTTGCTTCTTCCTTGAGGACGGTATCTTCTGGAAAGCAGAAAAAGTAAAATTAAAACTTTTTTGGGGAAATGGCCTTTGCCCAAGGCCAGAGTGCCTCTACTCTGGATCCTAGAAGGATGTTGTCAAACAATGAGGCAGGCTGCTCCAGCTCCCCCTGCCCCCAACCTGGTACCCTTCCAATTGTTGTTGGGACTCCAGCTCTCCCATAGTGCTCTAGCCGCTGGCCGTGCTATGGCTATGGCTGATGGGCATCATAGCCCAGCAAAAGATCTGGAGAACATCTGGATTGGAAAAGGCAGAGCTGAAGACCCAGGCACAGAAAGAGGTGAGTGAACAGAGACCTCTCTTTCAAAGTACTATAGTGTTACAAAGGATGCAGAAGCTGACATGTTTAACGAACGCATTAACTCTGCTATCTGCATATATTATGATGTGATGTTTGACAGTGCCCTTCCAAGAACCATCTCTGAAGTGCAGTTCAATTGACTGCCATATACAGAGAGAGGTGAAGAGGTAACCAGGCACATATGGAAGAAAATCCTAGTTGATTTAATCATTTGAATACAACAATAGTTTTGAAGGAGAAAAATGCTCCCTCGCTATGCTTTTAGATGCCATGACTATTTATGCTTTCTGCAGACACTCTTCTGAGAAGGAGCATTCCTTCCCACAAAAAAGGCAATGCTCTGCCATTTACAGTTCTGTTAAAAACAATCAACTGTGTTGTCTGATTAACTGGAGGTGCCTTTTCAGTCAATCGAAAGCTTTTTAACACTCCAACCTAGACGATCAGAAATTTTTGCTATTATTATTACATTTCTGTCCCACCTTTTTCCCAGTCTAGGACTCAAGGCAGCTTAGAACACATTGGAACAACATAGATAAAATACAAAAAAAGCTAAAAACAGATGCAATGTAATCACTTAAAAGCAATTAAATATAATTAAAACACTATAAAAACATATCTCTTAAAACAGAGGCAGTAAAAGCAGCTCCAAAGGCCTTTCCTTAAGAAACAGCTCCTGAAAGCATGTTGGAATAAAACAGTCTTCACCTCCCGGCGGAAGGACAACGAAAAGGGAGCCAGTCTGGCTTCCCTAGGTTGGGAGTTCCAAAGTTCCCAGCTACGGAGAGGGCAGAATGCAGAAGGTCCCAGGTTCAGTCCCCAAAGGCATCTTTAAGGAGCAGGTGATGGGAAAGAAATCCTTCTCTCTCTGCTTCTGACCCTGGAGAACCACTGGCAGCTCCTGACTCCAACTCCCATTGGCCTGGGCTAGACTAACCTGGCCTAAGGCCATTCCCCGCATTCCCCAGGGTTTCGCCCTCAGTATTTCCACCCGCTAAGGAAACTGCCGCCTCGTACCAGCTTTCTGTTTGGTGCTTGGTTTTCTCCCACGCCCTTTGCCTTTGGATGCCGCTGGCTCCTCGGACCCCGTGCCACTGCCCTCCTTCCCTTCCCCGGTATCCTTGCTGGACTTGCGGCTGCGGCGTTTTGTGCTGGGCACCAGGAGGGCGGGAGAAGGCTCAGCACCTGAAAGAGACCAACAGCTATTCTTGCCATGCGCTGCAAAGACTCACACACAGAGAGAGACAATCACTCCACTCCCCCCCCAGCTCAACAAGGGTTTATTCAAACGGAGACTCCCACCTGTGGAGGTAATGCAAGCAAGTGTTCAGTGTGGGGCAGCTCAGAACCTGCATGGAGACCCACAAGTTCTGGGGTTCCATTTATTAAGGAATTACAGAGCAAAACGTCCCCGGACCTCCAATGCAGACCTTATTAGGCTTATGTGATAGGCCTGCTAAGGACCCAAAAGACCAGAAATTGACTCCCCAGCTTTGATTAGCAGCCCAGCCCATCGTAGCCGAATTCTGGAAGAAATTTAGATTTTTATAATTTGGGTTACTAGTAAGCAAAGGGTTTGGAGAGCGGCTTTCTTTGAGAAGTGAACCTGTAAGATGAGAATGCAAAGAGGTCAAAGAAAGAACAGGCCTTTGGTTGATTTACACCCTATGCCCTTTTAAAATGTGTTTTTTTGTTGGGGGTGAGGAGCTCTTGAGTTGTTTTTATTTTTATTACATATTTTGTGGTTTTATATCTTGATTTCATTCCGTGAACCGCCCTGGGACCCCTGGATATAGTAAAGGTAAAGGGACCCCTGACCATTAGGTCCAGTCGTGGACGACTCTGGCGTTGTGACGCTCATCTCGCTTTATTGGCCGAGGGAGCAGGCGTACAGCTTCCGGGTCATGTGGCCAGCATGACTAAGCCGCTTCTGGTGAAACAGAGCAACGCACGGAAACGCCGTTTACCTTCCCGCCGGAGCGGTACCTATTTATCTACTTGCACTTTGATGTGCTTTCGAACTGCTAGGTTGGCAGGAGCAGGGACTGAGCAACAGGAGCTCACCCTGTCGCAGGGATTCGAACCGCCGACCTTCTGATCGGCAAGTCCTAGGCTCTGTGGTTTAACCCACAGCACCACCCACGTCCCTACCCCTGGGTATAGGGCAGTATATAAATTCAATAAATAAGAAAAAGAATAAGAAAATCCATTTGTGGTGATCCTTTATTGAATATGTGAATGTGCAAACCACTAACAGACTAGCTCCAACCCAATGCAAATCTGGTTCTTTTAGGCATGATGGGTGTAGGAATTAGAATCACTGAGGTGGGAGGGAACCCCAAATGTTATCTAGTCTAACCCTGCAATGTAGGAATAACACATACTGAATCCCTTTTCTTCACTCTGTTCCTGCTGCAATCAGGTACTATGAATATGCTTTGAATGTGCTGATGACAGAAAGCTTTCTTGGGGAGGCAAAGTGAATGCTTTTTTTGGGGGGGGGGAGACACACAAGGGGATTGTATGTTTCTGGGTTCCCATTACCAGCCTACTGTGGGGAAATGAGGGGTATCAGGAGGGGAAAGGGACCTGGGCTTCTGTCCTGTTGTGGGGCAGTGAGGAGGGCTGAGAGAGAGGGGCTCTCAAACTACTCTTCTAAATAAAATAATAATAATAATAATAATAATAATAATATATTATTATTTATACCCCGCCCATCTGGCTGGGTTTCCCCAGCCACCCCGGGCGGCTTCCAACCAAGTATTAAAATACAGTGGTCTGTTAAACATTAAAAGCTTCCCTAAACAGGGCTGCCTTCAGATGTCTTCTAAAATTCTGGTAGTTGTTCCTCTCTTTGACATCTGATGGGAGGGCGTTCCACAGGGTGGGTGCCACCACCGAGAAGGCCCTCTGCCTGGTTCCCTGTAACTTGGCTCCTCGCAGGGAGGGAACAACCAGGAGGCCCTCGGAGCTGGACCTCAGTGTCCGGGCAGAACAATGGGGGTGGAGACGCTCCTTCAGGTATACTGGACCGAGGCCGTTGAGGGCTTTCAAGGTCAGCACCAACACTTTGAATTGTGCTCGGAAACATACTGGAAGCCAGTGTAGGTCTTTAAGGACTGGTGTTGTGTGGTCTCGGTGGCCGCTCCCAGTCCCTAGTCTAGCTGCCGCATTCTGGATTAGTTGTAGTTTCCAGGTCACCTTCAAAGGTAGCCCCACGTAGAGCGCATGGCAGTAGTCCAAGCGGGAGATAACTAGAGAATGCGCCACTCTGGCGAGAAAGTCCTCTGGCAGGGAGGGTCTCATCCTGCGTACCAGATGGAGCTGGTAAACAGCTGCCCTGGACACAGAATTAACCTGCGCCTCCATGGACAGCTGTGAGTCCAAAATGACTCCCAGGCTGCACACCTGGTCCTTCAGGGGCACAGTTGCCCCATTCAGGACCAGGGAGTCCTATTCTGCAACAGAAGGGCCAAACTCACACTGGATCTTGTAATCAGGCGGAAGGAGCCGGATGTGGGACAAGGGAATCCGGCCGGTGTCGCCATCATCAAACTCCACTGTTATCAGATCCCCGTCTTCCTCCTGATCGTGAGCCCCTTTGGATAGAAAAGGAAATGATTGTCGTCAGAACACACACACCTTCCGACTGCTAAGTTCACTCTGCAGTCTTGGGTGAGGTACTTCGCGGAAACCTTCTTGAAAGTCCATTGCATTAAGTGGATTACAAATATCTGCATGCTTTCTGACACTTCCAATTGACATTCCCTTGCAGAAGCCATGCTGGTTTCGCTTCAGCAAGGCTTGTTCTTACACGACGATTTACCCTTAACAATCCTCCCCATTTTCCTGGAACTGACGTTAACCTAGCCAGACTGTAATTTCCAGTCCATGCCCCCACTTCCCAGATCCCTTTTCTAAAAGCAATTGGTGTTACATTGGCTACTTTCCAGTTCTGTTATGGAGGCTGAGGGACAAGTTGCCTGTTTTTGTTAGTTAAAAATTCACATTTGAATTCAGACCCACCCAGGCCCAGTGTTTATTTTGTCAGTAAGGCTTGGCACTTCATCTCATATCACCAGCACCTGCCTCTTCCTAAAACTCTCTTCCTGCAAAAGGCACTGCGATCTTCTCTATAATTTTTGCTATGAAAACAGATGCAAATAATTCATTCTCTGCCATCTCCTTATCTTCCTTTAGAGCAGGGTGGATAAAAAAAAATCAATGATTTTTTTTAAAGATAAAAAAGATTGGATTTTTTAAAATGAAATGCTTTTGGAGGAAAAATCTTCCTAAAGATAGCTTTCTGTTTAAGTTACATTACAGTCCAAAGGCTATTCATCAGGAAATAAAGATTTGTATTAAGTTTTTCATGTGTGCTAAAACTCAGTCCAAGTTTGTTTTTAAAAAATGCTTAACCACATCACTTAGCAAACATGGATACATATGCTATAATGTTATTGTTTTAGCTAAATAAATTGTTTAAATTGTTACTAATGATTATTTTTCTCCTTATGATAAAGAACAGCAGAAAAGTTGTCCAAATATAAACAGTTAACTTACTAAACCTCACAATAATTTCATAATTAACGGCCTATGTATTTCTAATAGTATAACCGAATCAGTAATTTTTGATATAACTGTAAAAACTACTCTGGAAATTTATTATTCCAAAAATGAAACCTTCATCTGGTTGTAAATATTAAGATTATACCAGCAAGGATGAGTCTTTCTGTAAAAAAGAAAAGAAAAAAGATTTAAATCAAGTCTTACTGACGTGATTTAAATCGTGATTTAAATTGATTTGATTTAAATCAAATCCACCCTGCTTTAGAGCACCTTTGACTCCCTCATCATCTGACTGAATTACGGTCTCACCTCGTACGACTGTCCCTGGGTAGAGGCAACGATACTGCTGGCTCCAGTAGGCGGCAATTCGCGTGCCTTCCGGGAGGAATCGCACCGAAGGAGGCTTCACGTCAATGATCTGTGCAGAAGGAAGCATCCGTTAACTCTTGCTTTTTGCCCTGTGTGGTAGGTCAGGGATGAGCAAAAGGTAGACCAGGGTGGCAACACGAGAACAGGGCCTTTTCGGTGGTGGCTCCCCGTTTGTGCAATGCTCTCCCCCAGAGGCTCACCTGGCACCATCATTACATGTCTTTAGACACCAGGCAGATGCATTCCTCTACAGTCAAGCCTATGGCTCTTAACTACCTTTTATCCTTTCAATGTTTCGGGGGGGGGGGGAGTTCCTAATTTTTAACTGAATTTATCTGGTTGTATTTTGTACTGCTAAGTCACTTGGGGACTTTTTGTATTTGTAGAAAGCAACTAAGAAATCTAATAAATAAGAATAAAAGCCGGAGCTCCACCAACACCAGCCCGTGTCTTGTGAAGGAAGAAGTCAAATTACTGACTAAGGAAGTCAGATTATCCTCCACCAGGGCCAGGGCCTTTTCAGTGATGGCTCCAACCTGGTGGAATGGCTCTGCAGGATTTCACTTCCTTCCGCAGGGCCTGTAAGACAGAGCTATTCCACCTGGCTTTCAATCTGAACTTAGCCTGATCTTTTATTCCTCTTCCTTCCCTTTTTATGAAGATTACCCACTCTGGGATCCCACAGCTAATTCTCCCTTGGTCTCCTCACTGGCCCAAATAAGGACTAATTTAGCCAGCTAGCCCTGGTGATCATCTGATGTTTATTGGATGGATTTCCCCCAAAAAAGATTTTTGAATTCTGAATTTATTGTTATTCACATTTTATACTGTTTTTTGTTGCATCAATTAAGTGTTTTAAATCTGTTGTTAGCTGCCCTGAGCCCGGTTTTCTGAACCGGGAAGGGCGGGGTATAAATAAATAAATATATATTATTATTATTATTATTATTATTATTATTATTATTATTATTATTCCCCTCCCTCCTCTTCCCACCTCCTTTTCCCAAAGGCAACATGGAGCATCCGTCTTCCTAGAAAACTAAGGGGTCCCACTTACTGCTTCCTGCAGCAGCTGTTCCAGACAATAAATGTGGGGTCGGTTTCCTCGCTCTCCTTCCACCACGACTCGGTATCTGAAACGCACAACCCCAAAAAGCAACAGTGAGGGAGGAGGAAGAGGAGGAGGCGACGAAATATCAAGAAGTCAAAACAAAACCATCAGAGAGAGATTTTGATGTCCAAGAATGCTTTACAAGCCGGTTTCCTTGGGAAACAATTGCTTCGGGTCGATCTGTGCAGAATGGCAATTCAAGCCACCCAATTATTTCCAGTTGCAGGAGGAGATATTTATCAAGCTGGAAATATTTGCAGCATGGCTCGTCATTTTTAAGCCAGAGATTTTGGGTGGAGATAAACAAAAAAGAGCTGTCTTTTGGCCCCCAGGTCAGAAGCAGTGGATATTTAGTGGCACTCCCCTGGTTGATAATTAGAAACAGATAGAAATAGATCCAAAACTACAAAGCTAGATCTGTTTTTTTAAAAAATTAAGAGTCAGAGGCTGTCATGGCATTTAGCATGTGGCTCGCTTTTGCACGAAGCCTGCTAGAACTATTGCTGCGAATGTATGCAGGCACCAAGGTGTGCTATTCTGCGCTTAAGAGCACCATATAAAAGCCCAAACTCTGCATTAATCAAAGCGGGACTCAGTGGCCTTGCACAGATGAAGAACGTTCATAATTGTGCAAGTGGCAAGAAAAAGTGTTTTGCATCTATCTTAAAATGGCAGTAGATGAAAATATAGCAGGAGTTGCGGGGTGAGAGAGATGTCTATTCAATGTGATGTTGGATGCAAAATACACTTCTATATCCTGATAGCCGGTTTCTGCAACAGGGTTAAAGGCAGCTGGTTCATCTGCTACGTGGGTCTTTATGGTTTCTCGAGGGCTGCAGGGACCACTGTGTCAAAAAATGGCCTGGGAGTTTAATAAGTAAATAAAGTGAGCCAGGTTTGTACTGCTTAACGCCATTTGCCTTCAACAGGTTGCTGTCAGTTTGCATTTCTTGGTGCAGAAAGTATTGATCTGATGTGGAGAGATCTTTCCTATTCTAATTATTTCAAGAGGGTTCTGGAAGCTTCTCTGTGTGAAAGAGACCAGCAGAAGGTTCCTGATGTTTGGGTTATTCCTTCCGAGAAGCTGAGTACAGTTGGCTTAAGCTGGTCCTGTTATCTCTTCTGTCAAGGTCCTGCTGACTATAAAAGTAGGGCCAGAAGGAGCCCGGGTTTCTCTTTCTCTTTCTGTCTCTTTTCCTTCTGGTGTGGTGTTCTATATATAGAGTTAAGGTTTAGTCTTATTATAAATTATTGCAAGTTTAAGTTAAGTCTGTTGCAACTGGATTTCTTATGGACGGTGCCAATCCTGAAAGTATTGGATTTGTGATCATTATGCTCATTTGCCTTCAGCAGCAGTCAGTGACGGATTTCCGTATAAGCCAAACAAGCTATAGCTTAGGGTCCCACTCTCTTGGGGGCCCCCCAAAACATTAAAGGAAAAAAAAACTGGATGTACATTTCCAAAATATAAAATAAGTTCAACAATTACTTTATAAAATACATATTTTGTTATGCGCAAATGACTTTAGATACCTATTGGGTCCATCAATTACCATATAGCATATATTCAACAAAAAACAGCGACAATTTGTTGTTGACAAAGGACAGCTGGACATATAAAAGGGCCCCAGTACCTTCAGCAGCTTAGGGCCTCATCAAACCTAAATCCGGCTGTGGTAGCAGTAAAGCTCTGCTGGATGAAATACAATTGCCTCTGGTCTATTTTGGGGGAATCCTGCAACGCGTTTCAAGTTTTTACTTTGCTAACTATACACTGGAGTTCTGTTCTGGATCAATACTGAGTAGAATTCCAGGACAGTTGCTTGTCATCATTTTGCTCTGCTTCTGATTACCGTATTTTTTGCTCCATAACATGCACCTGACCATAAGAGGAAAACAAGAAAAAAAATATTCGGAACGAAACAGTGGATGTATGATTTTTGTGGTTTATGCTGTGGCCACAGACATGATAGGTGATTTGACGGTGAGTTTGGGGTGACCCAATTCAAAAATCCTGAGGATCCATGTGCTTTTACCTCCCCCCTCCCAGGCAGCCTCCTTTATCGCTAGCGTCCCTTATCTCCCTCCTGATCGCTTGTTGATCAGCCGATCAGCAGCTTTGTTTCAACACCCCCTTCCCTCTTTCTAAAAAAGAAAAAAGCATGATCTGCTTTTCGCCCCTGGAAAATTTGGGTCCAGGGACCACACATTTGCTCCATAAGACGCACAGACATTTCCTCTTACATTTTAGGAGGAAAAATGTGCGTCACATGGAGCGAAAAATACGGTAAGTCACAGGCAGGAATCTTGGTGGGGCATTTCCATGCCCACCACCCCCAGGGATCAGAGAGCTTTGGGCTTAAGATGTTGCTGGACAGCAACTCCCAAGGCGCCATGACTTTCCAAGCATGTAGCGCCCGTCCTTTTTCTTACATGTCAGGAGAGTGGACGGTCTTCACGTGGCCAGCGTAGAGGAGCTTGTCATCCATGGGGATGAGGACTCTCAAACCATCCTTCAGCTCATCTTTGTCGATGATGCAAGAACGGGGGGCTGGAGGGCGACAGAGGGAGGGAGGGAGAGAATTAGCAGCACTTTCAAAGGCAACAGAAATCTGCACCCATGTGACTTATGGCATATGCAGCCTTCTCCTTTTTTGTTTATTTTTTTACATACATACAAAGAAGTTCCATGCACTGGGCTGGCCAGCCAGGTGCTGTCTCAAGGCGTGAATGAGACTGATGGTATAAGGAGGAGAATTTGGGGCTCACTTCAGAAGCATTGATGCCCTCAATTGTGGAGGCAGAGGAGCAGAGCCATCCTGGCAGAGGAGCAGAGCTATCCATAGCCCTCTCCTCTCCTCTGAATTTGTCTAATTCTCTCTTAAAGCCATCCAAGTTGGTGGCCACACTGCCTCCTTGTGGCAGGGAGTTCCGCTGTCTTTGGAATGACGTTCCTGAACTATGTCTGAAAGCAGTCCCTGTAACTGCCGGGCAAAACTAAAGGATCCCAAAGATTATGCCAAAATGGCTAAAGTGCCTGGAAGAATAAGAAATCGGGAAGACCAAAATTTTAATAAGGAACGGGGGAAATTGATAACTGATCTTAAAGACCATTGTAAACAGTGAAAATCATTAGTAGGATTGGAATGATCACTTGTAGTTTAATGGTGAATTTTGGACACAGTGGAGAGGTAAAAGATTTGGATCATCATAAAAGATGCAGGAGAAAATGATTAATAACAGGACCCACAAAGGGGACGAAGGAAGTGCAAGAGATTCCTCAGAATCTGGTTTTTATGATCTGTGTTCGATATATGACTGCAAGATTTTAATCTGAAAAACCAAATAATTTTTTTAAAGGATCACAAAGATGGCTACCCCCAGCCCTGCAAAATAATAATAATAATAATAATAATAATAATAATAATAATAGAGGTGCGGGGAGAATACAAACACTCCACAAGGACTGAAAGTTCTTGGAACTGTTTGCAGCCTTTTGGACGGGGCAGGAAGAAATCTAAGGAACTAGGAACCGTCTCTCACCTGGAGTCAGTGGCCTCTCCAGGAGCAAACTGAGCGGCACATTCTCATCCTCCGAGAAGCTGCTGTCCTGGTTGGGCTCAAAATCCTCTTCGGCAGCCATGCTCTCCATCAGTTTGCTGACGGCTCCTCCTTTCCCTCGGTTCTGGGCAAGGGACAAAGCAAGCGGGGGTTAGAAAAACCTTTCTGCCAAGACCCACAGCCCTGGGGCAGAACTTTCCCTCAAGCACCAACTCTCCTCTTTCTCCCCTGCAACCCCCGTTCCATCCTCTAGCTTTTCCAGACCCGTTATCTGCGTTTATTTCCCTCCCCGCAAGTGAAACGACGCTGTGGTTTGTGAAGAGCACCAAGCTTGGCTAGGGGACCCCGATTCTCCTTGCGGAGCAACAATCCCTAGGATTTACACAAAACAAATGCAATACTGTGAAAATCCCTGAAACGAGAAGTAATCGACTAGAAATATTATCGTATAGAATTAAACTAAATAACAAAAATCAAAAAGTTTAAGGAAAAAAATTAGAAAACCTAGAATTGAACAAAGTCTTCATGGGATGCCGGCTACAAACTTCGTTTCTCTGAGCTTTTCAGTTTCCTCAGAAGGAAATAGAGAAATCATAAACCTTAAATGACCAAAGAAAGGGGGTAAATCTCCCAAAAATTCTGAAGTACTATAATCCTAGCTCGACCAAGGTGAAGCAAAACGCAGTAATAAAGGATTGAGGACTCAGAGGTAAAGTTTCTAAAACTGAGTTTGCAAAAAAGGTTTGAAAACCTAAATGGCAAGTTTTAGACAAAGCCCAGCTTGAAGAAAGCCAAGCACAGTAATAAAGAGTTGAAGACTCAGCTGTGAAAATTCTTGTATTGCCCTTACAAAAAGGTTTTTTAAAAAAAACCTAAATGCACAAATTTGAAGAAAGGAATACAAGATAAGCTGTTTTAGATTTTATTTTAAACAAACTCAAGAACAGGGCTATCTCTGTTGGTTTCTGTGTGTTGCTACTGTACAGTCTTAGGGAATGTGTTCAGAAAGGACTCGTAACGGTGTCCTACATGCCAGGTAACGAAATTCCTGCTGATTTATTGTCCAAGGTTGTTCCAAGGGATCAACACTGTACCTATGTACAGAAACTGGGTTTGTACTGAGATTGTACTGAAACACTGCCCAGCAGTGTTCACAGAAAGGGGGAGGATGTTGGTTTCTGTGAGTTGCCACTGTGCAGTTGCCTGGAGTCACAAGACTCTGTTTTGCATTCCAGAGATTCCAGGCTATTGGAAGTTTCACGGAAGACAGGAGACGGATGTGATGTTACTGGTTTCCTGTCCCTTTGTGTTTCAGTTGCTCTCTGCTCTCACAGAGAGAGGATGTTTCTTTTCTGTCTGCGTAGTTAGAAATAACTGCTCTTTGCAATGTGGCTCATACTATCTCGGCTCCTTCCCTGTGTGCTGGATACTCTGCTTAATGGGGGAATGTGCTTGGAGCCTCATCAAAGGCTCAGGTCGTTAATCACGTCGGAGGACTCGACCGGAAGAGTCACTCGGTCTAACACAAGTCCGACAATCCCTAGGGTAGCTTAACAGCCATTCCCCTCTTCTGCCCAGGGAACTCTGGGAAATGAATAGGGGTCTCCTCGCAAACCTCAGCGCACGTAACCAACTACAGATCCCAGAATCCTTTGGGTGGGAGCCATGGCTGTTTTGGCACCGCTGTGCTTTAAATGTATGGTATAAAGGTAAAGGGACCCCTGACCATTAGGTCCAGTCGTGGCTGACTCTGGGGTTGCGGCGCTCATCTCGCTTTATTGGCTGAGGGAGCCAGCGTACAGCTTCCGGGTCATGTGGCCAGCATGACTAAGCCACTTCTGGCAAACCAGAGCAGCGCATGGAAAAGCCGTTTACCTTCCCGACGGAGTGGTACCTATTTATCTACTTGCACTTTGTGCTTTTGAACTGCTAGGTTGGCAGGAGCAGGGACCAACCTTTTGATCGGCAAGTCCTAGGCTCTGTGGTTTAACCCACAGCGCCACCCGCGTCCCTTTAATGTATGGTGTGGTAGTAGCCTAATTCTGGAAGGGACAGAGATGCTTCTGCAGCCCCCTGTGTGGCTGTGGAGCAGCAGAAGAACCCAGGGTGGCGCATGGGGGCTGCCCAGCGCCTGCTCCGAGGTGGCTCTGGAAATGGCTACTGCTTCCCCAGTGGTACCCAGAAGACCAGGAAACTCCTCTGAGGATGGACTGGCTGCAGGGATCAGGGTGGCATTCCTTGGGGGTGCAATATACTAAGGGCCGAGAGCGCATAAAAGGTGTCCAAAATCGCAGTGGGCAGCAAATCAAGCTTCCCTTGGAACCTCACCTTCCTTTATTTTTCTATGGAATTCCAACCCATGAATGCAACTGGATCAGGAGTAGGCAAACTAAGGCCTGGGGGCCAGATCCGGCCCAATCGCCTTCTCAATCCAGCCCACGGACGGTCCGCTAATCAGCGTGTTTTTACATGAATAGAATGTGTCCTTTTAATTGAAATGCCTCTCTGGGTTATTTGTGGGGCATAGGAATTCATTCATTCCTCCCCCCCAAAAATATAGTCCAGCCCCCCACAAGGTCTGAGGGACGGTGGACCGGCCCCCTGCTGAAAAAGGTTGCTGACCCCTGAATTAGATGCTTTCTGAAATCTCACAAGCCACGGGGGGGCGGGGGGGAGGACCCAAGTCCGGGGGCAGAGGGCAGTTTGAGCAACCTTGGCTGCTCCCCCCGTAAGTAGCAAAACCAGAAGCCCATCATGCAAAACAGCAAAAACTGCAGAGCGAATTATGCAAAACAGCAGAAACGTGTGCAAATTCCCCCCTCCCAACATTGATATTATTCAGAATAAATTATGCAAAACGGCAGAATGAATTATGCAAAGTAAGAGCGGGGAAATTTGCAGAGCTTCCCAGTATGAATACTTCAGATCTGACCTACACATTTTTTGGGGGGGGGGGGGAGATGATGGTTGCTGAAGTGAATTCTACCACTTGGGACTGGGGCGGGTGGATGGAGATGCCATTTTCAAATGCTCCTCCACACATCTAAGAGGTGCTGCCAGCCTGTGTGAAGACCTCACCTCTTTCTTCACTTCTTTGGCTTTGGCCTTGGTTTTGCTTTTCTTGCTGGAGCCCAGGGAGCTGGTCAGGCTGCCTCGGGCGTCAGGCATGGAGCTGGCAATGCCCGGAGGCGAGAGGGAAGAGGACGAGGACGAGGAAGACGACGAGGACGAGGAGGAGGAAGAGCAGAAGGGGCCTTCTTTGCTTTTCTTCTTCTGCACAACGGAAATAAGAAGGGAAAGAAAGTTCTCCGTCAATCAGTCTTGCTGGTCAGAAGGAAGGGAGAGGCAGGTGGACAGCGAGTGCGACTCAAGAGGAGCAGGGGAACGAAATCTGCCCGGGACTCCTATCCTCTTTTACCTTGCCCAGCCCTAGTCTCAGGTGTGAGGTGGCTGCCTGTGATTTGCTCCAAAGTGCGGGGAACTGCATTCTGCACATGCTCAAATGACACTTTCTGCATAGGTTCTGGAAACATCGACTACAGCTTCTGCTAAGTCAATCTGGACCGTGTAGTAATAATAATAAATTTTATTTATAACCCCCCCTTCCCAGCCAAGACTGGGCTCAGGGCGGCTAACAGCAGGTACAAAAACAATTGATTAAAATACAACTTAAAAACAAGATTAAAACACAATGTTAAAATGCAGCCTAATTTCAGTAGAAACTCAAATCAAAAACTTTTTGGGGATGAAAACGTCAAATCTTCACCAAGGCCAACTATCCAGGCTGGACCTATGTGGGCCAGAAAAAAGCCAGGCAAGTCCCCAAATAGGAGTTCCATCACAGAAGGAGAAAGGAAAAAAGAAAGAGGGGAAGGGGATCAAGTTGATTCCTAGCCAAAGGCCAGGTGGAACAACTCTGTCTTACAGGCCCTGTGGAAAGAAATCAGATCCTGCAGGGCCCTGGTCTCATGAGACAGAGCGTTCCACCAGGCCGGAGCCAATGTTGAAAAGGCCCTGGCTCTGGTTGAGGCTAGTCGGACTTTCTTAGGGCCCGGGAACTCTAGGGTGTTGCTATTTATGGACCTTAAGGTCCTTCGCGGGGCCTAGTGGGAGAGGCGGTCCCATAGGTATGTGGGTCCTAGTAAAGGCAGGAGGTCCGTCTTTCAGCCCAGTTCAAAGAGGACCAGAGAGCAAAGGCCTCTCATGGCATGGAGCCCTGGAGATGCTTGGCTACATGGACTAGTCGGTCAGACCTCATATAAGGCAGTTTGATGAGATGATGCTTTGGGTTCCTTCCAAAACACTATGGAAAATGGATGGCCGGCAGGCATAAATGAGCTGCCAGGAGATCAGACACCACAGAGCAGGCTTCCCCAACCTGGTGCCCTCCAGATACAACCTCAGCCAGCAGGGCTCACGGCCAGGGATGTTGGTAGCTGCTGCTGTCCAACCACTGGAGTTCACCAGACTGGGGATCACGGTGGCCAGCCAGGTGTGTGTGGGAAATCAGCAAGCAGGATTCGAGCACAAGCGCCCTCTCCCCTCCTGCGGTTTCCAGCAATGGGTATTCAGATACATTGCTGCCTCTGACCGTGGAGGCAGAGAAGAGGACCACCATGTCCAGCAGCCCCCAAAAGCCCTCTCCTCCCATGACTTTGTCTAATCCTCTTTTAAAGCCCTCTCCTCACATGGAATTTGCCATTTTCTTGGCTGGCCACACACTGGGCCTTCCAACGATGAGAAACGAGGTAACAGGCAGGCTGAGATTCCTGCATTGCAGGGGGTTGGACTAGATGATCCTTGGTGTCCCTTCCAACTCTACCATTCTATGTGCGAGCCATTGGCCCAGACCCTGTGGCCACTTCTCTAAGAAGACCCCAAGACTCTACAGGCCAGTTCGCATGTGCATCAAAAACTAATACACCAACTCCTTGGCCAACAAACGAATATGGCCAACTCAAGGCAATCAAATGCTTTAATTATGTTCTGCACCCCTGCCCTGTTTAAATATTATGCCTACACAGCCGTACCTTGGTTTTTTAAACAGTTTAGTTCTCGTACATTTTGGCTACCGAATGCCGCAAACCTAGAAGTGAGTGTTCTGGTTTGCCAACTATTTTCAGGAGCCGAAATGTCAGAAGCGGCTTCCAATTGGCTGCATGAAGCTCCTGCAGAAGCCGCGCTCTGGTTTCCAAACGTTTTGGAAGTCAAACGGATTTCCGGAACGGATTCTGTTCGACTTCCGAGGTACGACTCTACTACAAACAGTCCCAGTCGCTACCTCCAACAAATTCACATACCTTTGGGTTTTATGTCTCGTTTCCCCCTGACAACAATCCATAATTGCATATGGACTACAGTCATACCTCAGGTTACAGCCGCTTCAGGTTGCGGGGTTCTTGGGTTACGGAATGCCGAAACACGGAAGTACTGGAATGGGTTAATTCTAGGTTTCAGCGGTCACGCATGCGCAGAAGCGCAGAAGCGCAACCCGCACATGCGCAGACTTGGGTTGCGAACGCTGCGGGTTGCGAACATGCATCCCGAGTGTCCACTGTATGTATATTGTCACCAGATCCTGTTTGCTAACACTGCGTTTTGCAGAATTTTGTACAGCCTTTCCCTTTTGCACCTCGTGGTTCGTACCTTGCTAAGCTCCTTCCTTTCTTTCCCTTTGCCTCCGTCTTTCTTGGGGCTGAGGGGCGTTCCCTTCACGCAGCGCCCGGCGGCTTTGGCCACGGGGGTTGAGCTGGTCTGCGCTGTGGAGGCCAGCCCGGCCGAAGAGGCCGTGGCGTCGTGGAGGAAGATCCGCTCGCTGCGCCGGCGGCTCCAGAGGTCGTCGTCGCTCGCCTCCAGCCCGAACTCGAAGCTCAGGTCCTTTGGGGACTTCAACTTCTTCAGCTTCCTGCTGCTCTTTTCGGACGCCATCTTGGCCCTCTCCAAGCTGCCTACAGAGGTAACGTCCATTGCGCTCCCTGGCTGGGTGCCTGGGGCACTGCCAGCTTCCGCCAGCCCCTTCTTCCCACGCAGGAGGCCGGAGGGAGACTTCTTCCTGATCTTCACCTCGCTCTCAGAGTCCGTGTATTCAAACTCCGTCCCTAAACGTGGAGAAAAGGGGCAGTCAAACCAAGCAACTCGACTGAACTTGGCAAGGTGCGTTCCTGGTCAAGGGCCAAAATCTGCATTTTTGTTTTGGAAGCAAAGAAGCAGGGCCTTTGCTGAGGGGGCCTCTGTAATGGCCTCTACAGCGGCCGGCTCCTCCATTTTTAAATATATATATATAGAGAGAGAGAGATAGATAGATAGATAGATAGATAGATAGATATATTTTTCAATTAAATTTTCTAAATTACATTTTGAAATAGTCATTTAAACAACCTTAAAGCAATGACTTCCCTTCTTCTCCTTCCGTGGTTCATTTTGCATACCATACATCCCTGCATATTTTACATGAACTACCGTATTTTTTGCACCATAACACTCACTTTTTTCCTCCTAGAAAGTAAGGGGAAATGTCTGTGCGTGTTATGGAGGGAATGCCTACGGGTAGCATGCCTACAGATTTTCCTCCTCTAAAAACTAAGTGCGTGTTATGGTCGGGTGCGTGTTACAGAGCAAAAAATACGGTAACTAAACCATTCAGTAATCCATTGTTACATCCATCAAAACTTATTTACACCGTTGGATTTAGCTTAAGGCTACCAGCATTTTTTAAATAAACACAATAAACGACCAGCTCCTCCCTTATACGACCTTCAAAAAGGTCTTTCAGAGGCTGGCTTGATAGGTAACCGCTTTGACTCGCTGTTTCCCGGCTGCTGAATTTGCTGCGGTGGTTTTATATTGTCCCATTGCATTTCTATGTAAACAGCCAAGAGGCTAGGAAAGGCAGTATATAACAATATTATATATACGTACCACCTTTCACAGCATAGCTTCAAGGCACCTGACAGCTCAGGAAGATGGCTTATGTTGCAAAAACACACATTGCACATCCCTCCCCCCGGGAAAATAGAAAAAAATATGGATTCTCAGACTTTGGCGTGTGTGTCAAACCATTCAGAAGACATCTGAAACAAGGGGAACTGCCCCCAAATTCTCTCTCTCTCTCTCTCTCTCTCTCTTCTTTGAAGATATTTATGTGGAAAAGGTTTGACTTTCAGGAGCTCGGACCTTATTTTGACACGCCTAGCCAGATGTTTAGAAAGTTAATGTGAGTTTTAATCTTGTTGCCTATTGCTTTTTAAACATTCTGAAGTTTTAAATAATTGTGGTTCATATTTGTTATTGATAACTTTACTGTTTCCTCTTCTTCTACAAACCTCTTTGAAGTTTGTAGAAGTTTGTTATGCTTCCCTCCCCTTATGGTTTTGATCTATGGGCTACATTTAAAATGAGGCTGCGTTTTAAGTTACATTTTAACCTGTATTTTAAATTGGTCCCCCCCTCATTATGCTTTTGCTGTAATTTTTACTGGTGTTAGCTGCCCTGAGCCCAGCTCTGGCAGGGGAGGGTGGGGTATAAATAAATTATTATTATTATTATTATTATTGTTGTTGTTGTTGTTGTTGTTGTTGTTGTTGTGTTGTGTGTTTTTACAATCAAACAGAAGCCCAGTTGTCAGTCCCAATACCCTAAAGCCCAAAGTCGTTTCAGTAGCATCCTACTGGCCCTTTCCTTGCATTCTCTTTCAACCGCGAGTCGTGCTTTGAGCTGCAGTCTCCTGGACAAGCGGTTGGTGAGTTTTGAAACAAAATCAAAACCAGGCAAGGTCCTAAAAGAATCATTTTTGGCCCCAGAGTGGAAGTCAGAGCTCTAAAGCCTCCGGACGGGGGTCTCTCCTTCCAGTGCACAGCGGCGAAAGAGAGGAAGGGGAAAGTGGACCAGCCGGAAGGTGTGAATCTAAAGAAAGCCGTCTACCTGGTTGAGCTTCCCAGTGCCGGATCCCCACGCTTGCACCCCCTATTTCTCCCCCTTACCTCACAGACTGAGGGGGGAGAGACCCCCCCCCCAAGGAATTACTGGACCCTCTGCATCTCTCTGGCCTCCTTTTGCCAGAAAGTCTTTTGCTAGCCTGAACCGACATCTCCGTTACCAAATCCAGAAGGAAGGCCAAATTCAGGAAATGAGACTGGGGAAAACCCCCCCAGCGCCGCTCTCGGACCCACAAATGGGTCACAAGATCCTTCCTCTTTTGAAGCGGAGACCTAAGCCTTTGTTTTCTTCAAGCCACAGGTACTTTTCTCAGAAATCCCCCTTGGCTCTGTTCCGACGGTGGGCTCTCTCGCTCCCTTATTCTCAAATGCATATTTTCAAAACTGCATAAAAGGCGAAAGATTTATACGATCTGAGGCGAAACCAGAGTAAGAAAGAGTGAGGAATGGTTTGAGAAGATATTGAATTATTTGAGTAGGTTTGAACAATTTGGGGCAATTAAAATGTTAAAAGTTAAATAAACCTTGTGGAAGGAGGAGTGTTAAGGTATATAGAAGTGTACATATGGTTAATTTGAATATGTTATTATTGAATATTATTGAATATGTATATTATTGAATATGTATATTATTGAATATTGTATACCCAATATATCAGCTGCCTGGGAGGTTTCACTGTGTTTTGGTGGTTGGTAAAAAAAATTATATATATATATATATATATATATATATATATATATATATATGTTTCAGCTGCAGACATTACTGAGGGATCAAGGAGCTCTAGATCACTCTGGAACAGGGGCAAAGACAATACCTAAATTGATTCATGCCCCAACTAGAGATGGAAAGGCCTGGGGGGGGGGGAACTGGGGGGAAATGCCAATAAAACAGGTCCCCCCCATTTTCCCCTGGGGGAAAACAGAAAAAAACCCTGGGTTCTCCCCCAATTTCCCCGGTTTCTTTCCAGACCTTCCCATCTCTAGTTCCGACCAGAATCCCCAACCATCCAAAATCAGCAGTGCTCACCTGGGGCAAGGAAGAGAGCAAAACAAAGACTTTCCCACACATTTTTTTTTCAAAGCCTGAAGGACAAAGTTGCAATAGGTAATAATAATAATAATAATAATAATAATAATAATAATAATAATAATAATTTATTATTTGTACCCCACCCATCTGGCTAGGTTTCAAAAGCCACTCTGGGCGGCTTCCACAGAGACCAAAAATACACTAAAATGTCACACATTAAAAACTTCCCTGAACATTACTCAATTGTAATTATTATAAAGGCTTTAAAAAAGAGGGAGGGGGGAATCTGCGCCAAGGTGTCCTTGATTATGAAAAAAATGAATTTTGCAATCCGTATGAAGAATTCAAACCCTCATATTTTTGCATAATTTAATCTTCCGGTTAAGAAGCCGGACACTGAAGGATCTGGGGGCTGAAGCTTCCTGATCACCAAATGAAGGTGAATATTTCAGGGCCTTAGGGTGAAGGGCAGGTAATCAATAAGAAGGGAGGAGGAAGATGCAGACAACCCGTTTCCCCACAAATCTGTTTGCTTGCAAAATGTTTGCCCTTGCACAGTTATGGTAAGTCCATTTATACATCACTGCTGTATCCAAAATCTTTTTTAAAAAAATCGTTCGGAAATGGGGTATTTCCAATACAAAGAGATGTGTGCCTTTGCTGAAGTCAAAATAATAGTTGATGGACTATGCTGAAATGGCAAAACTAACTGGAAGGCTCAGGAACCAAGAGGACAAGAACTTTAAAAAAGAACGGGGAGAGTTTTTTATTTACTTAGGAGACCATTGTAAGCAGATGAAAACATTAGCAGGATTGTAATCACACTTGTAAGGTAACAAAGAATATGGACAATTTAGATGGATTTTATCATGTGGATAATGGAATGATAATGCAGTTGTAAATGTCAACACTAAGAGCCATGGAGGCGATGGGGGGGAGGGGAAGTCTCAAGATTCAGAGTAGTCTCTTTATATGGATAGGTAATTGGTTTTGTTTTAGAATGATATTTGTAAAATCAAATAAAAATTATTTCAAAAAATAAATAATAATAATAACAACAGCAGCTATCTCTTTTTACAACCATCTCTAGCTGTCCTTCAGTATAGTTCAATATAGTTTAATAATACGTTGGTAGTTTAATATAGTTTAATAATATGTTGATAATATTAATATATGACTGCAAGCACTTGGCAATCGTTTTTAATGATTTCTGTGCAATTTTACATACATTTACTTACCAAGCAAGACTAACTGATATTAACTTAACCAAAATAAGACTATGAATTCCCAAGTCATGTTCAAACTTTTTTGCAATTTGAAAGTGAAAAATTCAACAGGCCCTAATGTTGTAGGGGCCAGCTGGAACTGGAGAGAAAGGAAGGACAGAAATACATTCAATCATCATCATAATTACCCCTGAAATAGCCCTGGGCTATTGCTCTGTGGTTATTGAATGTTGACCTGAGTGTTGAGATGATGGAAACTGAAAACCAGGGACAGAATGGGGAACAGAATGGAGCAGCTGGAAAAGGAGGGAGGAGGAAAGACCCCCCCCCTGCACCCACAACCTCCTTCTCAATCCCCCTTTAATTCTCCTTTAAGGCCTTTGCCACACCTATATATATACCTTTGGGGACATTGGGATGCCACAGGAAAGCATCTCAGACCAAACCTAGGTTTCTATCTCCTTGCAATGCAGGGAGATGTGCAAAGATAGAGCAGCGAGAAGCGAGAGGCTAAAAATAAGGCAGGCGTCCTTTCCCGTTCCGAATTCCGCTATAATTCCATTATCATTTAATACATATTAATAAAGGGGGTTTATAAATGGAGCCTTTTTGCAGAGCTGCCTGCCTTCGAAAGATGTTGCCCTGGGGGGACTTATCCAGCCACGGGCACACGAGGGAATTTGAAAAAGTGAAATTTCCATTATTCATGGAGGAAGCCCCAGACAGGCGGTGGTGAGCTGTTGCCAGATGGGGCCGCCTCTCCAGCCCCGCTCCCCTGTCCCAGGATTCATCCCCGGACATTTGCATAGCCCTAAAGACCAGGATGGGACACAGGTGACGCTGTGGGTTAAACCACAGAGCCTAGGACTTGCCGATCAGAAGGTTGACGGTTCGAATCCCCGCGATGGGGTGAGCTCCCATTGCTCGGTCCCTGCTCCTGCCCACCTAGCAGTTCAAAAGCACATCAAGTACAAGTAGATAAATAGGTACCGCTCCGGCGGGAAGGTAAAGGGCGTTTCCGTGCGCTGCTCTGGTTCACCAGAAGCGGCTTAGTCATGCTGGTCACATGACCCAGAAGCTGTACGCCAGCTCCCTCGGCCAGTAAAGCGAGATGAGCGCCGCAACCCCAGAGTCGTCCACAACTGGACCTAATGGCTACAAGGGGTCCCTTTACCTTTAAACCAGGATAGGTTAATGTAGGAATGAGCCCTGCCCTGGGTCAGACCACTGGCCCATCTAGACATGTCCTGGGTTTCCTCTTACTGCCACCAGGATTTATGGAAGACCTTCATCCCACCCTCTTTAACTGGAGGTCCTGGTTGGCCAGATGAAGTCATTCTGTCCAGCCAAGCTCTACTTCTCTTTCAAATCAGAACCAGTGAAGGTGGCAAAGGTACTGTGTGAGTGCCTGGAGGCGGTTGGAGGATGGATGGCGGCTAAGAGATTGAGGTTGAATCCTGACAAGTCAGAAGTACTGTTTTGGGGGGACAGGAGGTGGGCAGGTATGGAGGACTCCCCAGTCCTGAATGGGACAACTGTACCACCGAAGGACCAAGTGTGCAGCCTGGGAGTCAATTTGGACCCACAGCTGTCCATGTAGGCGCAGGTCAATTCTGTGTCCAGGGCAGCTGCCTACCAGCTCCATCTGGTACGTAGGCTGAGACCCCACCTGCCAGCGGACTTTCTCGCCAGCGTGGTGCATGCTCTAGTTATCTCCCGCTTGGACTACTGCATTGCGCTCTACGTGGGGCTACCTTTGAAGGTGAGTCAGAAACTACAACTAATCCAGAATGCGGCAGCTAGACTGGTGACTGGAAGCGGCCACCGAAACCACACAACACCGGTCCTTAAAGACCTACATTGGCTCCCAGTACGTTTCTGAGCACAATTCAAAGTGTTGGTGCTGATCTTGAAAGCCCTAAATGGCCTTGGCCCAGTAGACCTGAAGGAGCGTCTCCACCCCCATCGTTCGGCCCTGACTCTGAGGTCCAGCTCCGAGGGCCTTCTGGTGGTTCCCTCACTGTGAGAAGTGAGGTTGCTGGGAACCAGGCAGAGGGCCTTCTCGGTGGTGGCACCCGCCCTGTGGAATGCCCTCCCATCAGATGTCAAGGAAATCAACAACTATCTGACTTTTAGAAGACATCTGAAGGCAGCCCTGTTTAGGGAAGTTTTTAATGTTTGATGTTTTATCATGGTTTTAAATATTCTGTTGGGAGCCTCCCAGAGTGGCTGGGGAAACCCAGCCAGATGGGCAGGGTATAAATAAATTATTATTATTATTATTATTATTATTATTATTATTATCATCATCATCATCATCATCATCCAGATTGGAGGAAGAACAAATTTTAAACTTGTGGGTTCTGTTTTGTGTTCTCCTAGCAGGCATCCCCAAACTCGGCCCTCCAGATGTTTTTGGGACTACAACTCCCATCATCCCTAGCTAACAGGAGCAGCGGTCAGGGATGATGGGAATTGTAGTCCCAAAACATCTGAAGGGTCGAGTTTGGGGATACCCGTCTCCTAGGAACCTGAAGCCAACACCTAGAGTGCAGTGCAAAAGACATACAGACGCTTAGAGCTGAAGAATGCGGTGCCTCTGAGCGTCTGCAGAGCGCGGGGATTAGTTCGGAGCGCCAGAACTGAGCCTGACCCATCGATGCAAACTCACCCATCAAGCTCTGCCTCTCTTCCTTCTTCTTGGCTTTCTGCTTGGCTTCCAGCTGGACGATGGAAAGAGAGGGTGGGATGATGGGGCTGGGGAGGGCGCTGGCCGCAAACCTCGCCAGAAGCCCCAAGCCGCTCTCATCCAAGGCGGGGGACGAAAGCCTGCCGCTGTTCCCCACTCCATAGTCCCCCGCTTCCTCCTCCTCTTCCTCCTCCTCCTCCTCTTCCGAGCTGGAATCTGGTAGGAGACAAGATGGCGTTACGAATCTGAAGCGTGGCGCAGCCAAGCAGCCTCTCTCTCTCAGCTGATCACAGCAGCAACGCATCTTGCAAGCTCTCAGCCCAAACAAGGTTCAGCTTTGGGTTGTTGTCTCTGCATTGCCGGCTCCTTTTGGACTGCGGTTCCCATCATCCCTGGCAGCTGGTTCTGCTGGCTAGGGATGGTGGGAGTTGTAGTCCAACAAGACCCAATTTTGAGAAACGCGAGGTTTGAGGAATGGGTAGGTGTATGGGGGCAGAAATGCAGATCACCTGGCCCCCCTTTTGCCCAGGCTCCATCCTTGAATCAGTGAGATTTACAGAACAGAGCGAAGGACCTCTAAGACCTCAGGCCAATTTTGGCTCACCACTTCGGCCCAGAGGCCATTTCCCCAAAACTGCCCACCTATTACTGTATTTTAATATTTTGTTGGAAGTCGCCCAGAGTGGCTGGGGAAGCCCAGACAGATGGGCGGGATATAAATAAATTATTATTATTATTATTATTATTATTATTATTATCATCATCATCATCATCATCATTATTTGGTAGAAGAGGGGCTCAGTAGAGAGAGGAGACTCGCGAGGAGTTATAGGGCTAGAGAAGGCCAACAACTCTGGGCTAACACTGCCCTCCCCCCATGAATTTAATTATTCTTTAACCGTATCAGTTAACAAACATGGATACATATGCTATAATGTTATTGTTTCAGTTAAATAAATTGTTTACATTGTTGTTAATGATTATTTTTCTCCTTCCAATAAAGTGCAGCAGAAAAGATTGTCCAAACAGAAACAGCTAACTTATTAAACCTCGCAATAATTTCATAATTATCGGTCTATGTATTTCTAATAGTATAACCACATCAGTAATTTTTGACAGAACTGTAAAAACTACTCTGAAAATTTATTATTCCAAAAATGAAACCTTCATCCGGTTGTAAATATTAAGATTATACCAGCAAGAACAAGTCTTTCTGTAAAAAAAAAAATAACAATGATTTAAATCAAGTCTTAATGACTAGTGATTTAAATTTTAACCGCTGCGCAAGTTGTGAGTGACCTGCGTTGAGTTTCTTAGCTGCTGCCAAAAGCTTACAGGACAGCTGCACCTCCAAAACTGCTCGCTTAGTGTGGATTTCAAATGATACAAACTGGGAGTTTATTTTAGTAAGGCTTATCTACACACACACACACACACACACACACTGGATTGCTGAGTGAGTGACCCAAAACTTTATGGAAGTATCCTGGACGTTGATCTATTTTTGTTATTTACACCCCACATTCGCATTCTAAAATAGAAACCAGCGCTGGAAAGGGAACCCCCAAAGGCCATCTATCCCAACCCACAGCTACAGCATCTCCAGCAAGTGGCCGACAGCATCGTATCCCAAAAAGGATCCTCAGGGTAGCTAAGAGCCGGTGTAAGATAAGCTAAAAGTCAATGTAACACATAGATGTGCTAAAAGTCACCCTCGTTAATGAGATTAGGAGGACGCCTTTTTTTGCGGTACCATCACGACCAAAATCTGCTTTTGATAGCCCCCCCGACAGAGCAGCAAAAATAAGGGAAGCGAAAGTTTGACCAAGCAACAGACAGACATTTGTTAAGTCACCACATAAATGCAACAAGGGGTGCGGGATGGGGGGAGCGGAGGGCGAGCAATGCACACGGAAGATTAATTTGGCATCGATATCGCAGCAAAGACAGGACGGTTTCATCACAGAGCCAAGCAGACTTGCAGTGTACAAAGCTGGCTAAGTGCAGGCAGACGTTAGACAGCTATGGGGTCCTCCACATCTGGTTTTAAATTGGCCGGTCCAAATTCCAGTAACTTTGGGGTTTTCCTTTCAGAGTCTTACACGCATTTGCAGAAGGCATAACAAGCCTCAGTTATTTTTCCATTTGCGTTTACATACTGCCGACTCCAGAAATAGACTTCCCATCAGCGACAATAATAATAATAATAATAATCAATCATCACTGTTATTATATTATTAACTCTTTCAGATGGTGGCATTGCTATTATTATTTTGTCTCTAGGAGTGACGCAATATTTACTATAATATACCGTATTTTTTGCTCTATAAGACTCACTTTTTCCCTCCTAAAACGTAAGGGGAAATGTGTGTGCGTCTTATGGAGCGAATGCAGGCTGCGCAGCTATCCCAGAAGCCAGAACAGCAAATGGGATTGCTGCTTTCACTGCGCAGCGATCCCTCTTGCTGTTCTGGCTTCTGAGATTCAGAATATTTTTTTTCTTGTTTTCCTCCTCCAAAAACTAGGTGTGTCTTGTGGTCTGGTGCATCTTATAGAGCGAAAAATACGGTGATAATTACAGGCAAGTGTGGTGCGGAGGTTAGAGGGTCAGACTAGGGCCTGGGTTCAAATCTCCCCTATTTGGCCATAATGAAGCTCATTGGGTCATGGGTTTGAGTTCCGCAGCGGGGTGGGCTAGATGACCCTTGGTGTCTCTTCCACCTCCACAATTCTGTGATTCTGTTGTGACATGCAAACACGGCCACAGAGCTCCTCTGCCAGAAGCTGAGTTTCCGCCTTGCAGACACCGACCCACTTTCCAAGCAAAGAAGTCGGCGCAACTGGAGTTCATCTTTTTTTAGGGCAGCGGCCTACTTCTCGTTCAAAGGGCGGGGAAGCAGAAATCCTCACTCAATTTTTGTGCGTTGGGTAAGTAGGAAACTTCCGAGGGGCGTAGAAAACGAGGCCGGCAAAGGAGGTCTCGTGTTTTCCCTCGAGGGATATCCTTTGTTCCCGAAAAACTTTCTCCATTCTCACGTTGCCTCGGGCGGAAACGTTCGCAACAGATAATAACCCACCCCCCGATAATTGTCGTTTTTTCTGGAGCCCTCAGCAAGAAACAGCTGGCTGTTCGCAAAAGTTCCTTGCGGCAATCGAAATGGGCACGCTTAACTTTTTATGGAAGAGAAGGACCGGGAGGGGGAACCAGAAAATTTCAGCGTTTTTGTCATCGAAAACTGAAAAGACCACGAGGCTGCCGAGGTTCAAAGAGGACGTCAAAAGGGGGGAACAAAAGCGTTTTTTGCCTACCTACATAACAAGGTTTAGGGACCTTTCGCTGCAGAGTGCCTGCCCTGCTCCAAGCCAATCGCTTTGCCTCTTGAGCGGAGCGCGAGAACAAACGCGAAGGACCGACACAGACATGGAAAGCATCATGGGGAGGGGTCAGGGGCAGAGGGGCTGCAAGGAGAAAGCGAGCAATGCTAGAAAAGCTGAGGTTAATTCATGGTTTAGTAAAATCAGGGAAAGCCATTAGAAACGCCGCTACCCAAATATCCCTCGTCGTAAAGCGCTCTTCCCTCCCTCCCTCCCTCCCCTCCCCACCAAGATTACGCCAATAATGCACATTTCCAGAGTTCTGTTTTCATCACTGAACAAACACCTAATTTTTATTATTGTTGTTATTTTGGTGGTGGCGAGGAGTCCTGTCTCTTCATCTCTCGTTCCCCCCAAAACCCTAGCCGGGAAGACGTTTGGGGGCAAAGAAGTAAAAGGAAAACAGGGAATTATTATTTTTTTGACACTATAGAGCAGCCACCCCCAAACTCGGCCCTCCAGATGTTTTGGGACTACAACTCCCATAATCCCTGACCGCTGGTCCTGTTAGCTAGGGATGATGGGAGTTGTAGTCCCAAAACATCTGGAGGGCCAAGTTTGGGTGATGCCTGCTTTAGAGCAAATTCTCTATTTGATCCTCCAGAGCAAAGATTAAGCAAAATTTACTTCTTTTTTTAAAGGAGGGAATAGATTTCTTCAGGGTTTGAGGTTTACTTTAAAAAGCCTTGAAAATACAGCTTATGGGGCAAGGAGGCGGGCTAGTGCTAAACTACGGAACAGGAAGGAACATTTACAGCGCGAGCCAAGGCACACTTACTTAAAAGCCATTCCCCTTGTAGTCAGTGGTGTTTACTTTCAGGTAAGTGTGCACAGGATTGCAGCTTAATAGAAGTTATGTTAGATATCTTTACTGGAAAGCCCTCCCCCTCGGGTTCCATCTTTTCTCTCAATTGCTTTAAAAAAAAAAATTATTATGGTTCTTCAACGCTGCCACTGATTTCATGTTTCTGCAACCCCATTTTATAGTTTTCTGTTCCAGAAGTGAGCAAACTTGGATTGAGGGTGGGGGTCATGGCTGTCAGCTTTTCCCTTTTCTTGCGAGGAATCCTATTCGGAATAAGGGAATTTCCCTTAAAAAAAAGGGAAACATTGACAGCTAGGGTGGGGGGAGGCAGCAGAACAGGATTAAAAGGAAGATCCAGCGCCAAAAATAGTCCTTCTGTGACCACAAGTAGGATTTGAACCCAGCTCATCAGATAAAGTCTTTACTTTGAAGGTAACAGCTGCATTCTACATCTCCCTCTTCCCTCTTGCTGGTCTTTGCGGGATCCAAAATTGAGGTGTCTCTCCAATGACCTTTCCCCGTTACAATTATTGAATCAGTCGCTCTAAAATCGGGAAGAAGAGGGAGCAGGGACCCTTGTGGTCTAGCAGCCTAGTCCCAAACATTTCTCCTTTCACCCCTTTTTCTCTTTCTTTCTTTCTTTCCTTCCTTCCTTCTCCCTCCCTCTTTGCCAAGGGGCAAAGGGCACTAATAAAATTGCTGTTTCCCCCCCAAGGCCTTGCATTCAGATCTCTCCCTCTACACTGATCTCATATTAAGTAATTCCTTTGCTCTTGCACATTTGTTGCAAGGTCTGAAATATTCATAACCTGCTTTATTTATTTAATTTTTAAAAAGCAGAATTAATAGGGGTGGAGGGAAGCCTTAAAATTATTAGAGCCCAATTGGAACTGACAAAGAAAAATCGGTTTCATTTTATAGAATTAAGCCATTTTTAGAAGCAAAAATTACTAAGCTTAATCATTCCTTTTTTCTTTTCCCAAGCTACGTCTTTCTTCCTTTATAAAAGTGAATTTGCGGGGGGGGGGGGGCTGGGGAAACAGCCCACTGTGGAATAATCTGTGCCGAACATGACAAGCTGTGTTTTGGAGTCGGGGGGGGGGGGAGAGATTGATGCATAATGTGCTTTTCCTCCTGGAAAACAAAGCACCTTCAGAGAATCTGCAAGCCAGGGATATTTGAATAATACAAAGAACGCCACAATTTTGTTAATTCTCTCTTTTTCTTTGGTGCTAAGACATCGGGAGCGATGAAGGGACAGCGGAATGGGGCGAAGAAGCAGCAAGCTAAAAAAAAAACCCCCACTAGCGAGAGATGCAGCAAGAGAGACGAGGCAGACTGGTTTAGTTAAATACAAACTGGATACTTTTAATAGAAAGCTTGGTACCAAATTGCAGTACAGACATCGAGGGGGCACTCCCACACAACGTGGCATCTAAGTTACAAACCTCCTCCCAAGACCTCTAACACATGCAAAAAAAAGCAAAGAACCACATACAACAACAGCGATGGCGGCAAGAGATGGAGGGTTAAAAAAAAGGAAAGGAACAGATTTGGGAAGGGTCGGGATGGACAGCAAAGGCTAAATGCTCCAAGGGATCTTAGAGCTCTTAGAAGAGCGAGTCAGTAATAAAATACAGGGGTACCTTGGTTCTCAAACTCCTTGGTACTCAAACAACTTGGAACCCGAACGCTGCAAACCCGGAAGTAAGTGTTCCGGTTTGCGAACTTTTTTCAGAAGCCGAACGTGCTCCATTTTGAGTGCTGCACTTCCATTTTGAGTGTTACGCTGAGGTCTGTCTGTTTTTGCTATTTATTTTGCATGTTTGTTTGTTTTTGCGGCTCTTTTTTATTTTTGTGACAGTGTGGAACCCGGTTCAGCTACTGATTGTGTGACTGCAGTACATTGTTTATTGCTTTCATTTTATGGATCCATGGTCTCGTTAGACAGTAAAATTCATGTTCAATCACTGTTTTAGGGGTTGCTTTTAAAAGTCTGGAACGGATTAACACATTTTGCATTCATTTCTATGGGAAAGAGCGCCTTGGTTTTGGAACGCTTTGGTTTTGGAACGGACTTCCAGAATGGATTAAGTTTGAGAACCAAGGTACCACTGTAATAATAATAATAATAAGAGCTAGTGGCAAAAGCAGATGTTGTTGTTTTGCAAAAGAAAATACCAACAAAAGCACCATGAGGACCAAGATGGTCAGCCGGAGCCCCTCTCCCTGCTGCCAACACGCCCCTCATTCACTCAAACACCGACGCTTTGTTTGGTTTTATAATCTAGTAACCTTGATCGAACGAGTCCTCTGAAGAATCACTGAAGGAAGACCCCTCTCCGGGCAGCAAGCAAAACTGCGGCTTCCTGCTTGCCGTGGCAGCCAGTTTAGATTTGAGAGTCCTGGCGGCACAGATGCCTTTCTTGGCTGCCGCCCTGAGGCCTCCTCCGGCCGTCCGGCCGCTCGTGGGGGCCACCACACCGTACAGGCTGGGGGGTCTCGTTCTGGAGCCGTGAGAAGACCACTCGTCCTTCAGGGATCCGTCGTCTTCCTCAGAGTCTGTATCTGCAGCCAACGTAATTAATTTGGTGGGGTGTTCAAAACAAGGTGACAGAATAATTTGCAGAGGGAGAAGGAACCCACCAGCCGCCCTGATTGGCTGGGGCATCCCAGACAGACGGGCGAGGTATAAATAGTAAAATTATTATTCCTCGCTTCCATTTGGCTGCACACCATTGGAGAAGGCAAGGAGAACCTTGACTACCTATCTGTTGCGGGTGTGAAGCAAAATGTTCTTCAGGACCAACGCTTGGCTCCTAGATTGCTGAGGGAGTTGTATTGATGCTACACACAACTGTATCCCACATCGTTCTAGTAATTTCTGTAAAAAACCACCACGTGGGGACACTGCATGGTTCTTTCACGTGCAAATGGTGGTCGATGGCGCCGATATGGGGAGACAATGTGCCATTTTCTCAAACAATTCACGTGGCGGTACTGGAATAGTGTGGGATTCAGACAGTTCGAAGAGGAAACTGCCCCAAACCAGCAATGTATGAATGTTTAGGCAGTATATTTGTAAGCAAGGAACTTCTCCTTCACCTATACAGCGGAACCTCGGCTGTTGAGTGCTTCGGAAGCCGAACACCGACAATCCAGAAGTGAATGCTTCCATTTTCGAACTATGTTCAGAAGTCAAACGGCTTCCAATGTGTGTTTCTCCATTTTTTTTTTTTTGGTCTTCTGAAGGGATTACGTTCAACAACCAAGGTTCTGCTGTAGAAGAAGAGTCTACAGAATTCAAAAGGGCAGCAATCGGGAATTCATGGCCCTGCGGACATTGTGGGACTCCAACGGCCACCATCTCTCAATATGAAGAACGTCAGAAGACCCGGCTGGAGCAAGACCCTGGCCCATCTCGTCCAGAATCCTGTTCTCACAGCGGTGAAGCAGGTCCCTGTGGGAAACCTGCAATCAGGGTCCGAGCACAAGAACAACTCTCCCCTCCTGTGGTTTCCAGCCAGTGGCTGGTAGCCATCAAGAGCCCTCTCCCCTCCATGAATTTGTCCGATCCACTTCTAAAGCTGTCCAAATTGGTGGCCATCCCTGCGTCCTGTGGGAAGGAGTTCCACAGTTTAACTGTACTGCATGAGGAAAGACTTCCAACGTTCAGCTTCATTGAATGTTTTAGGGTTATGAGAGACAGAGAAAATTGGTTCCTAGTCCTCTTTCTCCTTGCCGGGCATCATTCCTTAAATTTTTGTCGTGTCACTGTTGGGCCCTGCGTGGCTGGAGCTGCTGGGAACTGGAGTCCAATGACATTTGGAGAGCCGTTGGTCCCTCGCCGCAGCAGAAGAGGCAAGCCATGCGGCACGGATTGTGGGATCAGCCTAAAGATCTCTCTCGCCCTCGCCACCATGCTCTGAGAAGCACACAGGCAGAGATGGAAAGCAGCCTTTGTCTCTCACCACAGATCCCAATTAGTGGAGATCCAGAGGCAAGATGGCGGCCGATCGCCCTTCACAGTTCTCTCCAGTGTGGCAAATGCTGAACGGAAATCCATTGGACATCCTGATGGAACTGCTTTCTAAGATCCTTCTGGTCTGATCGTCCCTCGATCTATTTGCCCCCACCCCCGTGGTGAAGCAGGGCTCCGTCACTGCCACAATGAGCCTAGAGAATTTGAACCAATATTCCCCAGCCTGGTGCCCTCCAAAGGCTGACGGACTCCAGCTCCCATCAGCCCCGGCCATCATGGATTAAGGGGGCGGCCGTCCAAAAACATCCAGAGGGCAGCAGGTTGGATGAAGCAGGATTAAACCTTTGCAAAGCCCATCAGAAACGCAACAGCTGAGGAAGAGCAGAAATAGCCAAGTTACTTACTGTACGAATAACTGCTAGCTTCGGATATTGTGGGGGAAATGGATGCCTTCAGGTGACCCTTGAGCTTTAGCCCCACCTCCATCTTCTTCATTTTGGCAGCCATTTTGTTTTTACCTTCTTTGGGGTCTTTCAGCGAGTAGCTCAGCGTTTCAGCCAAGCTCCTCTTCTCGTCCCTGCCCAGCGAGGGCTCGTGGGGAGACGCGTATCTGCCGCCGTAACAGCCGCCATTTCTCGGCCTCCCCGCCGAGCCGTCAGCAAACTTAAAAGGGGATTTCAGCTTGCTGTGTCTGCCGAGGGAGAGCGCTTTGTCAAGCTTGCTCACCAGCTGCTCCTGCTCGGACGCCAGCTTCTTCTTCTTAATCTTTAGCTGGCGAAAGAAAGGAGGAAAGGCAACGAACGGGACACGGGTGAATTCGTGGCACAGACGTCTCCGGTTTGGCCCTTCTGACTACACTGAGGTGACTTTTGAACTTTCTGCCTTCGGGGCAGAACTTTCCTCACAGAGGAACCCTTAGATGTCGTTCATGGGACAAAAGAGCATCATGAGGAATTCTGGGGCATGTACTTGGGCATGGCTCTTGCATGGCACCTGCCACTCCTACTGGACCTCACCCAAAAACCCACATGGCCTGAGAACATCTACACTTCGCCAGGGAAGATGGGTAATAGTCAGCAAGGAGCCTTGTCTTCCCTGGTCCTGAATGGGGTAACTGTGCCCCTGAAGGACCAGGTGCGCAGCCTGGGAGACATTTTTGGACTCACTGCTGTCCATGGAGGCGCAGGTCAATTCTGTGTCCAGGGCAACTGTCTCCCAGCTCCATCTGGTACGCTGGCTGAGACCTTACCTGCCAGCGGACTTTCTCGCCAGAGTGGTGCATGCTCTAGTTATCTCCCGCTTGGACTACTGCAATGCGCTCTATGTGGGGCTACCTTTGAAGGTGACCCAGAAACTGCAACTAATCCAGAATGTGGCAGCTAGACTGGTGACTGGGCGTGGCCACCAAGACCGGTCCTGAAAGACCTACATTGGCTCCCAGTAGGTTTCCGTGCACAATTCAAAGTGTTGGTGCTGACATTGAAAACCCTAAACGGCCTCAGTCCAGTATACCTGAAGGAGCGTCTCCACCCCCATTGTTCTGCCCGGACACTGAGGTCCAGCTCTGAGGGCCTTCTGGCGGTTCCCTCACTGCGAGAAGCGAGGTTACAGGGAACCAGGCGGAGGGCCTTCTCGGTGGTGACACCCGCCCTGTGGAACGCCCTCTTGTCAGATGTCAAGGAAATAAACAACTATCTGACTTTTAGAAGACATCTGAAGGCAGCCCTGAATCTGTAAATTTTAATTGTTTCACTTTTTGTTGTTGTATGTGCTGGAAGCCACCCAGAGTGGCTGAAGCAACCGAGACGGATAGACGGGGTTTAAATAATAATAAAAAATATTAACTACCAACCTCGCTGGAGAAGTTTGCCAGCACGTCCTGCTCATCCCAGCTGCGATTCCGTCCTCTCAGCTTCCCGCTCCTGCTCTCCGCATCGTCTTCTTCAAGGATGAGGCCCCTGTGCCTTTTCCTGGTTCCTTCGCCAGCCTCAGAGTCTTCGGAGAGCAGCAAGGATTTGCTCAGCCTGGAAGCCAGATAGAAAATAGTTGGTGACCGGATCTCCCTTTACCTTCCCTCGCAGGGTCACGGGAGACAAACTGTAGATCCCCCTTGGGATCTGGCACTTTGGTGGCGACCAGTAAGAGTGACAGGAGGGCTGTGGCTAGAGAGTTCCTAAAAACAAAGGCGTGGCGGTTATTTACGACATTCGGTACCTCCGGCAGGATGGGAAGTCGTGGAGACGTCGCTCTGTGTTTCTGCAAAGTCGAGGGCAAAAGGAAGGTAAAGGCTAGAGGCATAGAATAGTTGCGTTGGACCCTTGCTGAAATTCACACTTTGCAATTGCAATGGTATTTTGTCTTACTTGATCGCAAAGATCATCTCCTTGTCAATATAGTCTTGTTACAGCCATAGAATTATATAAAGTGGTACCTTGGTTCTCAAATGCCTGGATCCTCAAACACCGAAAACCCAGAAGTGTCCCGGTTTTCAAACGTTTTTTGGAAACCAAACGTACAATGCGGCTGTCGGCTATTGTTTCCAGGCGCCTGCACCAATCAGAAGCCGCGCCTTGGTTTTTGAACATTTCGGAAGATAAACGGACTTCCGGAACAGATTAAGTTTGGCACTTTTGTTTTTGCTATTTATTTTGCGTTTTTAAGGCTTTTTCGGTTAGTTTGTTTTTGTGACTGTGTGGAACCAAGCGCAGCTACAGACTGATGGATTGTGTGACTGTGGAAATGGATAAAAGCCCCCCATCCAAACAACGACTATCATCAGTGCAGGTAAGAAAAAAAAGTAGTTTTAAATTTTATCATCTACAATGTTGCCTTATTTATTTTACAGTACAGTACATTGATTGTTGCTTTCATTTTATGGATCAATGGTCTCGTTAGATGGTAAAATTCATGTTAAATTGCTGTTTTAGGGGTTGTTTTTAAAAGTCTGGAACGGATTGATCCGTTGTGCATTCCCTTCTATGGGAAAACGCACCTTGGTTTTGGAACGCTTTGGTTTTGGAACAGACTTCTGCAACGGATTAAGTTTGAGAATCAAGTTACCACTGTAAATAAAGAGTTGTGGGGTATCCCTGAAGGGTCATTGAGTCCAAACCCCTGCAATTCAGGAACCTCAACTATAGCATCTCTGACAGATGGGGGTGCCCCCTCTACTTAGAAATCCCCAGTGGAGAAAAGCCTGTTGCACTTTTTGTGGTTGTTACACAGAACGGCGCCCTTGCGTGCAATTTTGATTTCATCCTTTGCCTCTTTCTTTTTCCAGCCACTCTTGGGCACACTTCTTCAGAGCCTAGGGCTTGCCGATCAGAAGGTCAGCAGTTCGAATCCCCGCGACGGGGTGAGCTCCCGTTGCTCAGTCCCTGCTCCTGCCAACCTAGCAGTTCGAAAGCACGTCAAGTGCTAGTAGATAAATAGGTACCACTCCAGCGGGAAGGTAAATGGCGTTTCCGTGCGCTGCTCTGGTTCGCCAGAAGCGGCTTAGTCATGCTGGCCACATGACCCGGAAGCTGTCTGCGGACAACGGCGGCTCCCTCGGCCAATCTAGCAAGATGAGCACGCAACCCCAGAGTCGTCTACGACTGGACCTAACAGTCAGGGGTACCTTTACCTTTATCTAAGGTGCTACTGGACAATTTTTATATATATTTCAACTGCGTCAGACCAACATAGCTACGTACCTGAATCCCCAATTATTTTGTCAATAGAGAGCTGGCTGGCAGCTGTTGCAGCAAAAGAACAGGGGGCGCTGCCAGAGGCGTTGGTTTAGGGCACCCTGGGAGCAAAAATCCCAAGGAGAGGTAAGCCTAATTCAATAAATTGTGCCTCAGGCAGAAGAAATTCTGCAGAAAATAAATAAATCACATTCTTGCAAATGTTATTCCAATCCAACTGCTTAAATTTAGCACAGCAGAACTCTGTTCTGAGCTAGCAGGGAGCAGCAAGACATTCTGCAGGGACCTTATCCGTAATTAAGTTCAGCCACTCCCAGGACAGTATGTCCTTGGCGCTTTGAAACGGCAATTAAAAGTTCTCTGGTGAAACAATCATAATCTTGCACCATCGAGAACAGCTGATTCTCTGTTTATTTGGCTTTTGCTAGTCACAGGGGAAGGCCAAGGGGACTCTGCTCTCCACCTCCCCCCCCCCCATATACTGAAATTGGGAAGGCAACGAGATGTTGAAAGGCAGTCTAGAAATATTGCAAATGAACAAACAACCCCTGCTCTGACTTTCAAGATTCCACCAGGCATTTACACACCTCCAGACTGAAAATCTACAGACTCTCTCTCTCTCTTTCTCTCTGTACATAAATTCTCAAGATGTTTTAATTCAGCATTTGGTACCCATTGCTGCATGTGCACAGAATGGCTACAAACTATATATATTTCTGGGCCAGGATTATGTTCATACGAAACCTGCCGTGGCCCAGGAATTTAGCGGCAGAGTGGCAGCTTGGAGATCTGAGGCCACATGGGTAGAGCTGGGCAATATCTGGTTTTCAACACTGTGATATTATCCTCAGCCAGGGCCAGGGCCTTCTCAGTGATGGCTCTGACCTGGTGGAATGCTCTGTCCCATGAGACCAGGACCCTGCAGGATTTAACCTCCTTCCGCAGGGCCTGTAAGACAGAGCTATTCCGCCTGGCTTTCAATTTGAACTTAGCCTGATCTTTTATTCCCCTTCCTTCCCTCCCTCTCCCTTTTTTATGAAGATTACCCGCTCTGGGATCCCACAGCTAATTCTCCCCTGGTCTCCTCCTCCAATTAGGACTAATTCAGCCAGCTAGCCCTGGTGGTCATCTAATGTTTATTGGATGGATCCCCCCCCCCCCAAATTGATTTTTGAATTCTGAATGTATTGTTACGTTTTATACTGTATTTTATGCTGTTTTTTGTTGCCTCAATTAAGTGTTTTAAACTTGTTGTTAGCCTCCCTGAGCCCAGTTTTCTGAACCAAGAAGGGTGGAGTATACATAATAATTTATTATTAGTTCTTTATTATTATCACCAGCCAAACATTGTGATGTATATCGCTATGTCACAATGTCTGAAATCAGGATGGAGTTATGTGGAGTTATGTCTGGGGAGTCTAGAAACCCTTTGCTCCCTGCTATGCTTTGCTCCAGCCTGCGAGACAGAAGCTATCCTGAGACCCACCAGCAGTTTCTTTTCTTTGGGGGGGGGGCAGCTTTCCAAGCCAGATTCAGCTGCAAGGGGGCACAGGGGACATCTGCAAACTAAGGGGAAACTTATATAACGTACAACCCTATCTTACAAGATATGGGTTCAGTTCCAAGGGCTCCACATATACACAAAAAAGCACACGGTGTGTCCACCCACCATGTATTGGGGGGCGGAGTTCCGGCTTCAAGGTCCATGCACAAAGGCAAAATTGTATAAAAGCCACCAGAAACGCAGACAGACATTCCTACCTGTCCAGAGCAGGTTTTGCCCTCCACATCACTTACTGGGCTCTGGGATGTTTGCATAATAATAATAATAATAATATATTATTTGTACCCCGCCCATCTGGCTGGGTTTCCCCAGCCACTCTGGGCGGCTTCCAACAAAGATTAAAAATACATTAAAATGTCACACATTAAAACTTCCCTGAACAGGGCCCCAGAGCCCCCGCACCTCTTTGCTGGAAATAAAAGGTTTTATCAGCCTCTTAAAAAGCTTTGTCCCCCCATTCTCCAATTATTTAGTTTTACCACCATCCTCACAAAGCTGCAATCATGTTAAGTACAGATGAGCGTAAGTTGCAGGTCCTCTGCATATTGTGCAATCGCATCTTACGGGGTGCGTATGTGTTTTCAGTTCCAAGACTCCTGCAAATACAGTCGTGCCTTGGAAGTCAAACGGAATCCATTCCAGGAGTCCGTTCGACTTCCAAAAAGTTTGGAAACCAAAGCGCGGCTTCTGATTGGCTGCAGGAAGCTCCCCGCGGGACGTTCAGCTTCCAAAAACAGTTTGCAAACCGGAATCGTCACTTCCGGGTTTGCGGAGTTCAGGAGCCAAAATGTTTGGGAACTAAGCTGTTCCCAAACCAAGGTATGAAACAGTGCATACTCACACACTTGGAACCGAAACCCTGTGCAAGCATTCGATGCCGCTGCTAGATTTTGAGAAGCCACCCAAGTTCCTGTGAGATCTTGCAGGAGCATCCCAGGCCCAGAGGGAGAGCGGCAGGGCTTGGCGCTGGCTGGGTGCCGTCCCCACACTGAGCTTGAGGGGTTCCAGCCAGCCTTCAAGCCCGTATATTTGAAATCTCGCAACTTAAGTGCACATCAGATGCGGCCGTCAGCGGCGTAGCGTGGGTTGTCAGCACCCGGGGCAAGGCAAGTAATGTGCGCCCCCTAACCCCTAACCTGCCGCCGCTGCCAGCTTCTTCTTGCTGCTGCCTGGTCTGGTCTGGTGTGGTTCTCTCCCGCGCTCAGCGCTGCGCTGGGCGGCCGCTGCACTGTCCCTCCCCCAGATACTCCCTCGCTCTCTCTCCGCACCGCACGCCTGGCACCCACCCCCTCCACAGTGGGCGGCGACCCAGCGGTTCGGATCGGATTCGCACAGCCAGCACTGCAGTGAGAGAGAGTGAGTGAGCCAGGTAGGGGCAGAGAGCTGCGAGTGCGAGCGCGGCCCCCCAGATGTTGCGCCCGGTGCGGCCAGCCCCCCCTGCACCCCCCACGCTACGCCACTGGTGGCCGTACTGCAGACATTGCCCTTCTCCTCTTGACTATTTTTAACGAATTTAAAATATATCGTAAGCTGCCTTGAGAACTTTGGTGATCAGGCCAGGTGTAAACACTCCAAATAAATGAATGAATCAATAGTCTTGAACTAAGCGGTATGGAATAGCGGAGGAGGAAGTAAAGGATCTGTGCAGCGACACACATGGATCTGGTATTCTGCCTTTAAGGAAACGGTAATTCCAGACCCTCTCGATGCAGAATGCGGCTTCTTTTAAGATTCCCATCATGTTTGTCCACACAGACATATACATCAGTACCTTGGTTCTCAAACGCCTTGGTACTTGAACAACTTGAAACCTGAACACTGCAAACCTGGAAGCATGTGTTCCAGTCTGCAAACTTTTTCTGGAAGCCGAACGTACTCCGCTTTAAGTGTTACACTTCCGATTTCAGTGTTACGCTGAGATCTGTCTGTTTTTTGCTATTTATTTTGCATTTTTGTTTTTGCGGCTCCTTCTGTTTTGGGGATTGTGTGGAACGCAGTTCAGCTACTGATGATTGATAGATTGTGTGACTGCAGTGTATTGTTGATTGCTTTCGTTTGATGAATCAATGGCCTTGTTAGCCATTCATGTTAAATTTCTGTTTTTGGGGTTGCTTTTAAAAGTCTGGAACAGATTAACACATTTTGCATTCCTTTTTATGGGAAAGTGCGCCTTGGTTTTGGAACGCTTTGGTTTTGGAACGGACTAAGTTTGAGACCCAAGGGACCACTGTACACATCAAACACACTTACACAAGCCCCAGATAGCAGCAATTTCCACACGTTTCCCAAACCAGCTAAGCAGACGAACAGTGGACAGGGTTACAAAGAGACGGAGATTTGCGAAGACACACTGGACAAACAGCAGGAGAGGAAGAGGAGGAGAGAGAGACCGAGGGAGAGAGCAGGAGCTGCACACCCACATTGCCTGTTAAGCCCTTGGCAGAACCATTAAGGCTCCCTCTTGGCAAAAGACGCAAGGAAAGTAAGAACAGCCTTAGTTCACCATGTCCAAGCCGGATTCCTTAAAGCCGCTATACTTCTAATATGTCCCAGACTCCTGAGCAGAGGCGAAGCAATTTTTTAAAACATCCTCCATTAGGGAGCGAAGACGGAAGCAAAAGAAGAATCAGTGCCCCGGACAGGACCCAGGAAGACCCAGGGATCTTCTACACAGATCTATAATGGCGACAGTGCGCAGAGGCCATTGCCAGGATCAGGGCCCCACAAATAAGCAAGCGGACTCGTCTTGTGTGCTGGTCTGCTGTTCAGCTACCAAAACAACTTCTCTTCCCACCCTGCTTTGCTCATCCAGCGGTCCCTCCATGTGTGGCAGCAGCCCACCCCTTTCTGCCGCACTCTGTGGCCACAAGCCCTGGGCGCCTTGCGCGGCAACCCTCCTCCGAGATGCATGCACCTGCCGACTCAGCCCTGCGCTGGAAGAGAGCGTGTGTGTGTGCGCAAGAGAGAGAGAGAGAGCCGAAGAGACCCTGCTGCCCACGGCTTTCCCCGCAGTCCAGCCTTACTTTCCGCTCCTGCTGTCCCTCTTCCCTCTCTCCATAGGGGGCGACACTGCGCTCGGTCCATGCTTCCTCTTCCTGGGCCTTCCTGGGCCTCGTCTGGACAAGCTTCTACTTTTCTCGTCATGCTTTTCCCTTAAAAGAAACCACAGGCTGGGCTGTTAACCAAAAGCGACACAGGCATCAAAAATAAAATAAGTCGTCAAAAGAAAGAGAGGAAGTAACAGGAAGGAGACCGCCAAAAGCCACCTAGATCCATCACCAAACATCTAAAACTGCCCTACGCTCAGATCTGACGCCTCCAGGAAGGCCACCGCGAATCCAAAACGTGGAGAGCGCTCAAGGCCATATCCATGATCATGTCCTGCTCTCGACGTTTTTGCAAAGCTCAGTTCAAAGCACACCAATAACAGATGCCACCAAGAGGAGAATGAGGAAAGCCAAGGAGGAGAGTCTAGGGACAGCGGCACCAGCCAGGCAGCCGTGGAAGGCCGTAGGGGGGCTCCTCCGCGGCAACTTACTCTGAGTCTCTCCGCCGCTGCAGTTTCACCAGCTCGCGCTGCTTCTCCTTGTACCTCCTCTGCAGCTCGGCCAGCCTCATCCTGAAGTCCAGCTCCATGGGATCCATGTTCTCGATGGCCGACTTGATGGAGTGCATCTGAGAGGAGAAGAGTTGGGGATGCGGCAGGAAGGGAGGCAGGGAAGGAAAAGAAGAAGAAGAAGAGAGGATAGTGAGGGCAATGATGAGAGGGCAGCTCAGAAGACAACACGGACCCATCTGCAACTCAAGATGATAATAATAATAATAATAATAATAATAATAATAATTCATTTTTATTTGTATCCTGCCCTACCTGGCTGAGGCTGGACTCAGAGCAGCTAACATCATAAAAACAAGACGATATGCATAAAAACAGACACCAGTTAATTAAAATACATCTTAAAATTAATTCAGACAAATTAAAATCTGGGCAGGTGGTAATTATCAGGTTGGAATTGAGAGAGGTTAATACTTGCCAGGACCAACTGTTTCCACTGATCATACAAGGACCTGTGTGCAGGTTGGGGGTCTCCTTTGGGCTTGTTTTATATAAAAGAAAGTAAGTCAGACTGCATCCTGCCCAAAGGCCTGGCAGAACAGCTCCGTCTTGCAGGCCCTGAGGATGTGGTTCACTTCAAAGCTCAACAGCCGCAATGGGCAGGATGCTCAGAGTGTATGACGCACTGAGTCTGCACGAGTGACTTCAAGTTGCCAGTTTGCTTCTAGAGTCCACATCATGTGTTTGTGTTAACTTTTAAAGTGCTCAACAGCCTAAGAGCCTGTGGTCATCCTCTGAGGTCCTTCTTCATGCCTCCTCCATGAGAGGTCTGGAGCGTGGCAACATGAGAACGGGGCCTTTTCTGCAGTGGCTCCACATTTGAGGAATTCTCTCCCCAAGGAGTCTCACCTGGCACCCTCATTACACATCTGTAGGTGCCAAGTGAAAACACTCGTCTTTTTCCAGGGCTTTGGCTAATTACTGGGGGAGAGGGGAAGTATTTATGTTATTGTTGTTATGCACGTTGTTTTCATGTTGTAAACTGCTCTGTTATCTCTGGGTGACAGCGGTATATAAATTTAAACAACAACAACAACAAAATAATAATAATTCAGAAGGTACTCTTGTTTCAGCTGCAGCTTGTCACTCAGTGAGTTCTCCCACCCGCTCACAGAGCTCCTCGAGACCATATAACACCGGTCCTGAAAGACCTACATTGGCTCCCAGTACGTTTCCAAGCACAATCCAAAGTGTTGGTGCTGACCTTCAAAGCCCTAAACGGCCTCAACCCAGTAGACCTGAAGGAGCGTCTCCACCCCCACTGTTCAGCCCGGACACTGAGGTCCAGATCCAAGGGCCTCCTGGCGGTTCCCTCATTGCAAGAAGCAAAGCTACAGGGAACCAGGCAGAGGGCCTTCTCGGTAGTGGCTCCTGCCCTGTGGAAACCCTCTCTCCAGATGTCAAAGAGAACAACAACTACCAGACTTTTAGAAGACATTTGAAGGCAGCCCTCTTTAGGGAAGCTTTTAATGTTTAATAGGTTATTGTATTTTAATATTCTGTTGGAAGCCGCCCAGAGTGGCTGGGGAAACCCAGCAAGATGGGCGGGGTATAAATAAATAAATATATTGTATTATTATTATTATTATTATTATTATTATTATTACTGCCGCCACCTTTCAGAGCCAAGTCAGCTGCATAGAATTCCTCACCGGTTCATCTTTCTTCTGCATCCAGCTGTACTTTTTGTTGGGATCCAGTTCCCGGGGCAGGCGGATGTTTTTCAAGCTGTCCATGAAGGGGTTTGAGAGGACTTCCATGAGCATCTGAGTGCTGGCAGCTAGCAGGCTCTCCAGGGTCGGGCGGGCGGCAAAGCTCTCCAGACCTGCTTGGGAGGCAGTTTGGGCTTCAGTTAGAAGGATGGAGAAGTCTCAGGTTCACAGAGAAAATGGGGCAGCCCTAAGCCACACACGTAACACACAATGGCCTGGTTCGGATGAAACAGCCAGATAATCACTTGGCTGTGTGTCCCCAGCCTTTGCTCAGATTCCCTCTCCCGGATCTCCTGGGTTTGGGACACGACTACAGTTTGGCAACAAACCAGAACTCGAAGCCCGCTTCAAAGCACAACGCATGGATATTTTTTTTGGGGGGGTGGACCACAGGGAGAACTTCCTATCACTTTTTCATAGCTCTAGAACCCAGGTTCATTCAGTAGAGCTGAATGGCGGGCTTCTTCAACTATGGCAGTGGATTCCACAGCTTCCGTAGGAATGCGTAGGGGTGGCCCCTGACCTGCGCAGGTTTAAAAGAGGTTCATGGGTACCACGATGCACAAAGGCACCAATGGCTACCAGCTGCATGTTACTACAGTCTACCTCTACTGCTGGAGGCAGCGCGCTTCTGAACACCAGGGACTGGGAACTACAAGCGGGGGGAGAGAGAGCTGTTGAGCTCAGGCCTTGCTTGTGGGCATCTCCTAGGCCTCTGCAAGAACAGGAAGCTGGTCTAGGTGGGTCCCTGGCCATTCCGAGAAAACTATAGTTTGAGAAAGCCGTAACTGACCTAGTTCAGCAGTAAGAGCAAATCATGGCATACAGTGAATCAACAGTTAAGAGGGGGGCCAAGGAGAGCAATCATAAAAACCCCTGAAATCTTAGCTAAGGAATCCCTGACAGATGGCCTTCCAAGCTTTGCTTAAAAACCTCCAAGGAAAGATACCACCTCTCTTGGGAGTCAGTTCTACTGTTGAACGACTCTCTATGTCAGGAAGTTATTCCTAATGTTTAGTGCTTCCTTATAAATTGAATACATTGGTTTCTGGAGGAGCAGAAAACTAGCTTGCTCCACGTGGCAGACCTCCAGATATCTGAAGGTGGCTCTCATGTCAGCTCTCAGTCGTCCAGGCTAAACATACCCGACTCCCTCGTAAGGCTGTACAGCGCATGTGTCTTTGAGCATAGCCTCTCCAGCTCCTTGCACTGACCCAGGCCTTGTTCCTGAGCAGGACCCCCAAACGCACGTTGCTTTTGAGAGGAGCTGTGGCTCAGAGGCAAAAAAAGGGCTTTGCATTATGCAGTCCCCCCTCCCCAGTTCAACCCAGTTAAAAAGCATCTTGGGCGCCTGGGAATGAGCAAGACCCTTGCTTGTGATTCTGGAGTCTGCTAAGTCAGAGGAGGCAACCCTGGCTAAATGGACCAGTCATCTGTCTCTGCAAAGAGGCAGCATCAGAAACTCATTCAGCTCTAAGAGGCACCAGTCAGACTTTTGCAGTCCAAGCTCATGCATGTTTACCAAGACTGAGGTCCTGCAATGTTCAGTGAGTGCCTTGCCCTCTGTGTGTTTGTGTCTCTCTGTCTCCAGTGCAAGGAACGCAGCCCTCTGCCGCCCCAAACCCACCTTCTGCCTCCTGCCTCCTCTTCTCCAGCTCCAGTTCGGCGATTTCGCTCAGCAGCGTGATCCCCTGCAGGAAAGTGTGTTCCGGCGACAGGCTAGAGGACACCTCCAGGTTCACCACCGCCTCTTGGGCGACGCTGTCACCCACCAGCAGCGGGCACGCCTGGGGCAACTCGGCCGCGGCCACCAGGGCGTTCATCCCGGCCAGGGGGTCTTCCGGCTTGATATCCAGGGCTGAGACGAGGCAGGAGACTGGCTCGCTCCCGCAGCAGGGCCTCTCCGGGAGCGGCTCCTCTTCCGGAATGAGGACGGGGAATTCCCTCCCCTGCGGAGAGCAGATGTGAGGCAGCTCCAGGGACAGCGACGGCTCCTCCGCCTGCTCGGCCGGTCGGTGCAACAACGCACCATCGTAGTGGACGGGGCAAGTGTCGGCGTCTGCAGCCTCTGCTTGGCTCTCCAGATCTGCAGGACAGGCCATCGATTCATACACAGGCTGGCAGTCCTGAAGAGCTTCTGCTTCTTCCTCCTCTTCCTCTTCCTCCTCTTCTTCTTCATGCCTCAAGCTGCTCAAGGCCTTGCCATGGCACATGAGGAGCCCTCGACCACCCACGTCCTGGAGCGGGCGAGCCACGGAGGCCGCCAGGTCCAGGGCTCCCACGTCCTGCTTGCAGATGTCCCCCTCGTGGTTTGCGTCCAGCTCCAGCTCCGTCTTCACCCGTTCTTCCAGAAGTTCCCCCTCCTCCTCTTCTTCTTCTTCCTCCTCCTCCTCTTCCTCTGCCCGCATGGGCTTCACGATTTTAGACGGGGAGAGGTGGGTGGGCTTGACTTCTGGGGAAAGAGCCAGGCCCTCGGGGTCCCCAGCGGGCAGCGGGACGGCAGGCGCCAAGCCATCTGCGTCCGAGGCGGCCGTTGGCTGGAGGAGGTATGGGTAGTGTCTTCTGAAAGAAGCCGGGAGGGCCTGGAATGGGTATCCCGAAGGAATCTCTGCAGGGGGGAGAGAGAAGCTGGGATCATGGCCAGAAAGCAAGGAGGCGGCCCAAGGACCCCCTGCCCTACAAACAAATATGGCTGACATATCTCAGCTAAAGCATCCATGACACATGGCCACCCAACCTTTAATTACTTTCCCCTAGCAGAAAAGAGGGTCCACATCTTGTTTAACCGTCACTCATGCACCTGTAATTTATTTACTTTGGTTTTATTTTATGCCTGCATTTGTTCAACAGAGATCTGTAACTGTACAGGGGCTATGCACATTGTCATCAGATCCTGGGCAAGAACTCGTAATTTGCAAAATCTTGTACAACCTTTTTCTGAAAATGAATAAAATTACTGCAAGAAAGGGAGGAAGAAGGAGTCCCTTTCTCCCCAAGGGAGAAGAACTGCTATAATAATAATAATAATAATAATAATAATAATAATAATTTATTATTTATTATTTATACTGCACCCATCTGGCTGGGTTTCCCCAGCCGCTCTGGGCGGCTTCCAACACAATATTAAAATACAGTAATGCACCACACATTAAAAGCTTCCCTAAACAGGGAACATTGGCCTGGGTCTTGCTGCTATATACCTGCTGGGATTGACAAGGCATTTGACCCTCACCTGAATCTCATTTAACTCTAAAGCAGACCTGGAAGGTTCTCCTTAATCGCGCCCAACAAGAAGCCATGATTCAGGACATGGGCCATTTTTTTAAAAGGCTGGCAATTTTCTAACGCTTCTGTTTGCAGAGACAGGCTTGAATGTGTGTGAGCGGGGTGAGCAGGGTTTGGCAGAGGACTGCACAAGTTTCAGCTGTTTTAAATGTAATTCATTAATCGATTAGATGAGGGGCGGGGAGAAAGCGAATACTTCCTTAAGAAGCACCCACATTGTTTTTAGTTAAGGCATGCATTGAGATCGCCTTGCCCCACATCTGCCCCCTGGGCTGCTTTGGTTGGCAGAATTGGTCCCATAATACCTGTTGTGCGTTTGTAAGAACTCAGTTGTTTAGTGTGGCAGACCCTAGACCCTGACACTCCCTGCCTATTGACAATGTTATAGTGAATTGTTGGTCCCTTGTCTTCCCTTCCCCCACTGCCCTGCTCACAGTTGTGACAAATATTCCTACCTTATGAATGGTCTGTGTCATCATTAAGAAAAGGAGGTCAGAAGAGGCCAGTATAGATGTAAAATGTCCCTGGATTGAGTGACTGTTCTTCTTTAAGTTCTCAAAGCTCTTAACCTAGCTCAAGATTATACCTGAGGTATACCTGAGTATACCTCAAGGAGCATCTCCATCATTCAGCCCCGACTCTGTGAGGTCCAGCTCTGAGGGCCTTCTGGCAGTTCTCACTGCGAGAAGTGAGGTTACAAGAAACCAGGCAGAGGGCCTTCTCGGTGGTGGTGCCCACCCTGTGCAACGCCCTCCCATTAGATGTCAAGGAACAACTACCTGACTTTTAGAAGACATCGGAAGGCAGCCCTGTTTAGGGAAGTTTTTAATGTATGAAGTTTTATTCTGTTTTTAGTGTTCTCTTGGGAACCACGGAGAGTGGCTGGGGAAACCCAGCCAGATGGGCAGAGTATAATTATTATTATTATTATTATTATTACTACTACTACTACTACAGTGGTACCTCGGTTTACAAACAGTCCTGTTAACGAACTATTCCATTTACGAACTCCACAAAACCAAAAGTAGTGTTCCGGTTTGCAGACTTTGCCTCTGTCTATGAACAGAAGCCGAATGATGGTAGGCCTCATTAGAGAAAGCGTGCGTCGGTTTAAGAACGGATTTGGTTTAGGAATGAACTTTAGGAACAGATTAAGTTCGTAAACCAAGGCACCACTGTATTATGTTGTTGTTGTTGTTGTTGTTGTTGTTGTTGTTGTTGTTGTTGTTGTTGTTGTCGTCCTCTAAACTAAGCCAGATGTTTAATTGATAGCTCACCAATGGAAAACCAAGACTTTAGAGCGGTCTTGCCCCAAAATGGAAACCAGACATTCTGTTTTGGCAACCGCAACCTTGGTTTGAGGAGCCATTTGGTGCCTATCTTATAGGTTTCTCCTGCTGGGTCTCCCCTCGTTTCTGCTTCACCCTCGGGGTCCTGCGTCGCATGAGAACCCCAGCCGCACATTTTTCGCATGCCGATGACTTCTGAGCGGTGATGGGGGAGTCTTTTTTTGGGGGGGTGGAGAGCAGGAGAAAGCTAAGGAAGGTAACAGCGAAGACAAGGACGCCAGGATCAAAGTGCGAGGGGGCTCCCTGCCCAGGTTTGGGCTCCCTTACCTGGGAACAAAGCCTGGTAGGGGCTGGAGGCTCCCTTCTCCATCTCCTTCTTCTCGGCACCGTCAGGTTCCTCCTCTTCCTTGGGGGGGATGGCGGGAGCCGGGGGCGGAGAAGCGGGGGGCGGGCTGGAAGGGTGGGAGATGGGGGTGGCAGGGTAGGAGTAGGCCGGCTGCAGCGGGGGCTCCTCCATCTTTTGGATCACCTCCGCCTTGAGGACGGGCACAGGGGATGCCCTGGGGGACAGGGCAGGGGGGCTCCCGGCCTTGCTGTAGGAGGCAGAGGTGCTGGGCGACAGGACGGGGGGCTTCCGGCGCAGGAGGCCCGAGGCGGAGGTGGCGAGGCCGGGCTTGGCGCCCTCCAGATTCCGCTTGGACATCTTCTCCTCCATCTCTGCCCGCTGCTCACTCGCTTTTAACCTCTCCTGCATGGGGGGAGGGAGAGAAGGGTGCAAAAGAATGATTAAATTTAAAGGGACCCCTGACCATTAGGTCTAGTTGTGGATGACTCTGGGGTTGTGGCGCTCGTCTCGCTTTATTGGCCAAGGGAGCCAACGTACAGCTTCCGGGTCATGTGGCCAGCATGACTAAGCCACTTCTGGCGAACCAGAGCAGCGCACGGAAACGCCGTTTACCTTCCCGCCGGAGTGGTACCTATTTATCTACTTGCTCTTTGACGTGCCTTCGAACTGCTAGGTGGGCAGGAGCAGGGACCGAGCAACGGGAGCTCACCCCATCACGAGGATTTGAACCACTGACCTTCTGATCGGCAAGTCCTAGGCTCTGTGGTTTAACCCACAGTGCCACCCGCGTCTGTATTTGTATATATAAAGGTAAAGGTACCCCTGCCCGTACGGGCAAGCGTGTCTGACTCTAAGGTTGTGCACCCATCTCACTTAAGAGGCCGGGGGCCAGCGCTGTCCGGAGACACGTCCAGGTCACGTGGCCAGCGTGACGAAGCTGCTCTGGTGAGCCAGCACCAGCGCAGCACACGGAAACGCCATTTACCTTCCCGTTATAAAGCGGTAGCTATTTATCTACTTGCACTTAGGGGTGCTTTAAAACTGCTAGGTGGGCAGGAGCTGGGACCGAAAGACGGGAGCTCACCCCGCAGCGGGGATTCGAACCACCGACCATACGATCGGCAAGTCCTAGGCACTGAGGTTTTACCCACAGCGCCACCCGCGTCCCTATATTTGTATATTTGTATATTTGTATATATAGCTCACAATAAATATAGTGCACTGAAGAACCTGGAACTCTGAGCATGTCTGCTAAAGCGCCGCGAAGAATTCACGACATGAAGCTGGCAGGCCAACCTTCAAGCAACAACCTGCCCAACCAGGGGCCTGTTTTGGATTGCATCGCCGGTGGTCAAAAGCAGTCGGGGACAGTGGGAGTTGATTCCAACATTGAGGGGGCACCTTGTTGGTCAAAGCCAGTTCCTTCCGCTTCGGAAAGGAGAAAACTCTGGTGCGGTTTGGGCCTTTGGCATCGCCAGAGCGGGTTGCCAGTTTTGCCCCTGCGCTGGGGGACTTACCACCAGCTGGGCACTCCGGTGGAGCTCCATGGCGTGGGCGGCTTGCTGCTGCAAGATGTACAGCTCGTGCTGGCGGATCAGCTGCTGGTGAGAGAGGAGCTGCAGCTGCTGCGCGTGCTGCAAGGAGCTCCTCACCGGGGGGTACATGGCGGGCCAGAGAGGCGGCGCACGGTCCATCAGCTCCGCCGCTGTGGAGAGAGACAAGGCGGACAGGAAGTCACAACAACACCGCTACTCAAAAAACAAAAGACCACAACATGTTCATAGAAGCATAGAGCTGGGAGGGTCGTCAATTCCAAACCCCTGCAATGAGACCTGTGGGTTTAGGGCACAATACAAATTCAATAAATAATGATGATGATGATGCAGGAATTGTTCATCATTATCATCATCAGTCTTTATTACGGTCCAGAGACCCAACAAATCATTACAAAGCAATATACAATTCATACAGCCTACCTCCAGGTTAAACAAGCATTTTGTTCAGAATATAGTTCAGAATATATATAAAAACTTTGCCACTGCTAATGTTCTAGCATTTGTCCGGTCTTCCAATAGGAACCTGACATAGTGAGCCTCTGATTTTCCCGGGAAAGGTACCAGCAAGGGTAGTATCAGTTCAGCCCTGGCTGGCTCATATTTTGCACAATGCAACAAAATATGTTTTATGGAATCGATGTCTTGAGCACATGAGCAAAGTCTGTCCTGGTAGGGAACTCCTCTCAACCTGCCATCCAACACTGCAGAAGGAAAGACGTTTAGTCTGGCTTTGGTGAAAAGCCTTCGATAGTTTGGTACTGTCAGGTTTTTAATGTAAGATGTTAACTTAAAGACACACACATATTGTACTCCTACTGCCAGCGGACTACAGACTGCGTGTGATCGAGAACACAAGTCACTGTGTGCATTGTCCCATAATCTTTGCTTTAATTGTTTGCCGAACGTTGGGCTCGAACCCACAGCCCTGAGAGGAAGAGTCTCGTGCTCTGCCGACTGAGCATTCGATCCCTCAGGACCCAAAGGACCACAAACAATTCCACCCACCCCCCCTGCATCTGACCACACTTTTTTAAAAAAACATATCTTTATCCAAATCTTTATCTCTTCCACCCCAGTGGGCCAACTCTGACAGGAGTCACTGGCCTGTCAATCAACTGGTGTCATGGTGTCTGGTAGGTGGGTGATCTGACCTGCCTGTCAAAGCCGACCCACAAGAGTTGGCAAGAGGGGTCTTGTTCACTTGCAAGACAACTCAACCCTCCATGCCTGCGGATCTCATCCTGAATATGGGGACGCCGCAGGGATGCATGTTGAGCCCACTTTTATATACGCTCTACACAGCTGACTGTGCCCCCAAATACCCCAGTAATAAGTTCATTAAGTTTGCAGATGATACAACAGTGGTTGGTTTAATCACGGTTGGAGTGGGGGAGGTGGCCTATAGGAAGGAAGTTGAGCAGTTGGGGGAGTGGTGCAGGAAAAACAACTTACTCCTTAACTTAAAGAAAACAAAAGAGGTTATTGTGGACTTTAGGAAATGTAAATTGAATATTCAGCCACAGATTATTGAGGGGAAGTGTGTGGAACAGGTCCCAGTGTTTCGATTTCTGGGAATGGAGTTGAGAGATGACCTAACCTGGGGGAAAAACAGCAAAGACCTGATGAAGAGAGCACAACAGAGGTTATATTTTCTGAGAATCCTCCGGAAAAATAATCTCTCCAAGGACCTGTTGATGGCATTTTACCATTGTACTGTTGAGAGTGTATTAACTTATGGTCTGTGTGTGTGGTTTGGGAGCTGCACGGTCGGGGAAAAACAATGCTGTCCAGGGTTGTAAAGACTGCAGAGAGAATAATTGGGCACACTCTTCCCACCTTGGATCAAATCTATGCTTCCAGGTGCCATAAGAAAGCTGCAGAGATAGCGCAGGATAGTGCACACCCCGGAAATGATCTCTTTCAGCTTCTGCCTTCTGGAAGAAGGTACAGGGTCATAAAGACTAGGACTAGCCGCCTGAGAAACAGTTTCTATCCAAATGCGATTTGGGTTTTAAACGCAGTGTAAGGTAGTCTCTATGGGAGTATGTTGTATTTAATTACGGGGTATCAGAGTTTTTAGGGGGCTAACCAGGCTGGGGTAGCAGGCTTGTTGGTTTTTGAATGTCTGACGTAGATTTTTTCAATTTTGTTGTTCTGTATGGGACAATGACATTAAAGATTATCGTATCGTATCTGATAAACAGAGGGCTCAATCCTTCTGCCTGCAGGGATCTGCTTGGGCACGGTGTTCCCCGCAGGATTGAACTCTGCCCATCAGTGATGGACAGCTGAGCAAGGTTAGGGAAAACATGGCCTTAGGGCCAAGCTGGAAGAAAGGGAAACAGCCACGGCTTGGGCCCTGGGCTCTTGAGGGTGAAGAAGGGAGTTCTAGCATCCCGAAAGCTCCTCCATCCCAGAAAAGAGCCTTTCAAGCCATCCCTCCTCACTTAGGTACTCACCAAAGTGCGGCAGGTGCTCGCTGGGGATCACGACAAGCTGGCCAGACTGAGGGTCCCTGGCAAACTGGTAGGCGGAAGGGAGCGCTCCCCCCATGCCAGCGGGGAAGCCGGGAGTCATGCCTTGGTGCAACGAAGGGTGGCCGAGACCTAAGAGAAAAAGGACTAGAGATTACTATACGTGGGGCTGCCTCGGAAGACGGTTCGGAAACTTCAGCTGGTGCAGAATTCGGCAGCTGGGTTGCTCACCGGGGCAAGACGGCTTCAGCATATTACACTGATCCCAGCCTGACTGCCCTGGCTGACAATCAATTTCCGGACCCAATTCAAAGTGCTGGTTCTGACCCAAAAAGCCTTAAACGGCTCCAGACCACAATTCTCTCAAGGACCACCTCTCCCCATCTGAACCACCCCAGACCCTGTGATCACCATCCAAGGCCTTTCTTTGTGTGCCTCCTCCGCAGGAGGTCCGGAGAGTGGCAACACGAGAACAGGGCCTTTTCTGTGGTGGCTCCCCATTTGTGGAAAGCTCTCCCTCTCGAGGCTCTCTTGGCGCCTTCACTACGTATCTTGAGGTGCGAGAAGAAAACCTCCCTCTTCTCCCAGGCCTTTGGCTAATTAAACCACCTATGGCCTTTCAAACTGGGGAGTATTGTTTAAGTCTCTTACTATGCTATGCATTTTTGTGTTTATACCGTATCGGTCTGAATATAAGCCGCAGTTTTTTCAAATTTCCAACCGTGAAAAGTTAAAGTGCGGCTTAAAGTCGCGACCTTACAAAAATGGGCTTGTACGATATCACTGCTGAAACAGACATAAGGTAAAACGGAACGGGGGTGAGTGCCTGCGGAATTTTAAGGGAGCAGCTTATATTCGGGTATTGTGTTTTTTTCTTTTCTTCCCCTTGAATTTTAAAGGTGCGGCTTACATTCAGGTGCGGCTTATATTCGGGCCAATACGGTATATTGCATAACTGCCCTATGATCTTCCAATGAAATGTGGCATATAAGTGAATGAATGTATGAATGAATGAATGAATGAACGAACGAACAAACGAACGAATGACCTGGCTCCCTGTCTTTGGAAACAGCAGTCCAGGAAATGGGTGCTGCTGGAACGAAACTGCTCCAGGTGAGGCCTTCACAGATTATTTGCCCAGACGGATGCTGCCCCTCCCCACAAGAGCGGAGACCTTCTGCCAGCCCACCCACCTGCCCCTCAAGTTCGGTAGGTGCCGGTCCAATCCTGCAATCCCGCCAGCAAGCGGAACCCCTGCCCCACAGACTCACCGTAGGGATGCCCTGCCAACCACATGGAGGAGCTGCTGGTTCTGGGCAGCCACGGGTGAGTCGCTAGGTGAGACGCGGGGTCAGCGGACCACCGCCCTGAGCCAGTCAAGGGGGGGCCCCCAGTCACCATGAGGTTGGAGTTCAAACCGTTCGCAGTGCAACCGGCAGGATGTATCCGCGCGAAGTCGGCCAGCTCTTTGCTTTCTCTAAGGGGAGGAAAGACGAGGGAAAGGATTAGGAGCGAGGGCAGCCTTTGCCAACCTGGTGCCCACCAAGGGTTTGGATTATAACTCCCATCAGTCGCAAGTTTCCATAGCTATTCCAGGCTGCATCAACAGAAGTATATAGTCCTGGGGAAATCATAGTACCCCACTATTATGTCTTGCTCAGACCACACCTGGAGGCCTGTGCCCAATTCTGGGCACTACGTACATCTTCCCCTGGGCACATGCTCAGCCCAGGAATTTGCTTTTAGTTCCACAGTCCCGACACACTCATAAATATCTGTTCTGTGCAACCCTAAGCTGCCCAAATTGGGGGTGGGCTGGCTTTTTTGTTGTTTTGTTGGGGGGGTCAGAGTAACTGCAGATACTTTCTGCTTCCTTGTTATAAAGTGCCGGGAAGTGCCATTATGGTACCATATACCAAATTCATCATAACCACAGCTTAAAATGCATTGTGCTATTTTTTAAAAACAAAATCTGAATTTCAAGTTACACATTTATTTATTAAATGTATATTCTGACCACCCTCCCAAAGTAGCCCAGGGCAGCAAACCACAAGTGATAAAATAGTGAAAGTATCTTTGAAACTTTGATGCACTGGTATACTGGGGACATATTACAGAGCTGACATTTATTCCAAGGCATGGGAATTAGACTAAGAACATAAGGCTTTGGGACTCCCTCCTTAGAGAGGCCAGACTTGCTCCCTTCCGCTGGCGGGCAAAGGTTTTTATTATTATTATTCTGGCAGTCCTTTGGGAACTGACTGCTTTTTATGGAAAGAGTTTTGCTGTTATATTATCTGTATTTTAACGAATCTGGTTTTTGTATTGCTTTAACCCCCACAGGTAGCTTAATCGCTCGTTAACGTTAACATTAACCTTTTACATGTTCTCATCTATATGTGCTTCATCTGCCTTTGTTTAAATTTTTGTGAGCCGCCTTGAGTCCCAGTTGGGGGGGGGGAGGCGGGATATATATGAATAAAAAGAGGAGGAGGGAAAAGAAAGGAAGAAGAAGAGGAGGAGGAGGAGGGGGGAGGAGGAGGGGAGAAGGAGAAAGAGGAGGAGGAGGAGGAGGAGAAAGAAGAGGAGGAGAAGGGAGAGAGAGAGAGAGAGAGGAGGAGGAGGAGGAGGAGGAGGAGGAGGAGGAGGAGGAGGAGGAGAGAAAGAGAAAGAGAAAGAGAAAGAGAAAGAGAAAGAGAAAGAAGAGAAGGGGAGAAGGAGGAGAAGGAGAGAAAGAGAAAGAGAAAGAAGAGAAGGGGAGAAGGAGGAGAAGGAGAGAAAGAGAAAGAGGAGAAGGGGGAGGAGGAAAAGGAGGGGAGGAGGAGAGAAAGAGAAAGTGAAGGAGAGAAAGAGAAAGAGAAGGAGGAGGAGGAGGAGAAAGAGAAAGAGAAGGAAGAGAAGGGGAGAAGGAGGAGGAGGAGAGAAAGAAAAAGAGGAGGAGAAGGAAAAGGAGGAGAAGGAGGAAAAGGAGGGGGGAGGAGGAGGAGGAGAAGGAGAAGGAGAAGAAGAACAAGAACAAGAACAGACCAGAGAGATCCCATCTAGTCCAGCATCCTGTTTTCCACAGTGGCCAACCAGATGCCCCAATCGGAAGCCCCAAAACAGGACAGGGTGGGGGGCAACACCTCATGTTTCCCAGAAACAGCTATTTAGCGGCAGCTGCATTTCCACCACCCCCATTCAGTTCCTCCTCCGCCCACCAAACGGAGACACAGAATTGTGAAGAAGCCGCACAGCAGCCCAGGTCTTCCCTGCAGTCCACCGTTCCCGGATCCCCAGCTGCCAAGCAGCTCCCCAAGCACAACCTGCGCTCCACGCAGCCCACCCACGGGGGCGTCACCTGAGGAGCTTCTCCTGGTCTCGTTCCAGACGACTCGCCAGGAGGTGGCTGTCTCGGTGGCGCGGGCGGTCGTCCCCACAGTCCTCGCTGGAGCGTCCGTGTCCTGGAAGTCACGAGCAGAGGACAGTTGGCAAGAGAGCAAGATCAACCCTGGTGGAATTGGGGTGGGTGCTGAGCGCTCTAGTTCCGCCCCGCTCCCACAAAACTGCGGTTCCCAGGGTTCTTTGTGGGAAGACCATAGCAGAGCACGGAAGGGCCAACTTATGGTGCAAATCTATGTCCTGAGAGAGCCACTTCCGCCTGCAGAGTAGGTGTGGTTGCGGGCTACACACCCAGCCACCTCGCGATTGGGGGAATCCCCGGGCCACGTCACCCCTGGCCAGCCAATTGGCTGGCTCTGGGGGTGGGACTGGCCCTATTTAACACAGTTGCGCCAGGGATCTCCCTCTTTTGCCGCCTACCAGCTGTTCCTGTTTCCCACCCTCCCGCCCTATAAGGTTTTTGTTCCTGGACCTTGGTTGGTCGCTGTTGAGGGACCTGGTAGGATTTTTTCCACTTGGCAAATTGGCACCAGCCACTTGGTTTTTGCCTACCTAGTAGCAAATTGTCACAACTTTCTGGGTATTGGCGGTTAGGAATTGGTATTGGTATACAGTGGTACCTCTGGATATGTACTTAATTCATTCCAGAGGTCCATTCTTAACCTGAAACTGTTCTTAACCTGAAGCACCACTTTAGCTAATGGGGCCTCGCGCTGCTGGAGCACGATTTCTGTTCTCATCCTGAAGCAAAGTTCTTAACCTGAGGTACTATTTCTGGGTTAGTGGAGTCTGTAGCCTGAAGCGTATGTAACCTGAGGTACCACTGTAGTTCTGTAGATGGAAGAGGGGAGGAAGCGCCATCACCTGCCCCACATATTGAAGGGTAGTCCGATAAAGGATTCCGGGGGGCGTGGCGCTGTCTGAAGCCTAGGGAGGTGAGGGCGACCCTGGGGGAGTTCCTAGTTGATGTGCATCAGCAGGACTCCCCCACTGGTGGTTAACCCTTCCCGGACTTCAAGCGGACGGCCTGAAGTCAGATATAGTCGGTTAGGACCAATGCCTAAGCCAATACCGCTCATCACCTGTACCCAATAAAGTTGTGGCCTTATTTAGCCCATTAACCTTAATAATTGCGTCATGTGTCTTTATTTCCACAGGGGGAGGGGAGGAACTCGCCACGCAACCAAGGTGGGCTTCCAGTTTTGGAGATGCTGAAGGGACCCCTCCTAAATCATTCGACCCGGTTAGGTTGACTTGGTGGTGGCAGTAACAGCAGCTGGGAGCTGGCATTTAACATTCCTACACTGCCCTCTGACACATCAGTTCAGCGCCTTGTGGGAAATTCATGTGAAGCCCAAACACTCTCCTTCAATTCCCCACAACGTTCCAAAGCAATCTCACATCAGGAAGCTCTGCAGGGCATTGATAAGTTGGCTTCCAGGCCCAGTCGCCTGGGAATTTTTGTTTTTTGGAGGCTGTAGGTCCTGTGGGCAGCTGCCACGTGTCAATGTCAGGCCCACAGGAAGCTATGCTTTAGGTATGTTGTCTTATCTGCCAGGAGGCGTGAAGGTGTGCAAGCTTCTGGATCACACAGGACTCAGTGTCGCGAAGAACCAAGACTGATTCACGCAACCCAGCTGGGAAGTGTATCATTTGCTTCTGGATATAGGTAGGCAGCCGTGTTGGTCTGCCGTAGACGAAACAAAATAAAAAAAATCCTTCCAGTAGCACCTTAGAGACCAACTAAGTTTGTTATTGGTATGAGCTTTCCTGTGCATGAACATGTGTATCTGAAGAAGTGTGCATGCACACGAAAGCTCATACCAATAACAAACTTAGTTGGTCTCTAAGGTGCTACTGGAAGGAATTTTTTTATTTTGCTTCTGGAAATGATTTTGTGCCCCTGATAAGAGGACTGCTTTCATGCAACAAAAAAGATTGTGCAATGGGCTGCAGTTCTTACTTGCAGGGATGCCAACAGGATTTCCTGGGCCCTGGTAAACTGTGGATTGCACCTACCCACACCTGCAATCTGTTGGCAAGAACTGCTACTTAGGCATATGTATTAACCTTCCCTAGCCTACCTCACAGGGCTGTTGCAAAGATAAAAGGGGGAGGGTGGGGAAGGCAATGTACTCAACCTTGTGCTCCTGGAAGGAAAAGCAAGCTCTAAATATATAGTGCCATGGATGGAAAGAAAACTAAACATGCACACAGCCACGAAACAGCCCCCCACCCTTTGCTTTAACTGCAAGACTTCAGAGTCCGAATATTTACAGAATACAAAAACAAAGAAAATTTGGCAACCCTGATAAATAAAAACAACCAACAAATACTCTAACTACATGCAGGTTCACAACTTTGGTGCCTGGGCTACCGACTCCCAAGTCTAGCCTACCTCAAAGGGCTGCTGTGAAAGTTTTAAAAGGGGGAAGGGAAAGGGAAGACAAGACTGCATTTTAAATGTTTTGTTGGAAGCCGCCCAGATGGGCAGGGTATAAATAATAAATAATAAAATAATAATAATAATAATAATAATAATAATAATAAATTATTATTATTATTATTATTATTATTTACAGTCTTGAGCTCCTAGGATGAAAGAAAGATACAAATACATAATGCCATTCAGGTAAAGAAAAATAAACATTCACAGTGCCAGAAAACCATCCCTCTTTGCTTGTACTGCAACATTCCCACAACCCTGATCTTTTGCTTAGTAGCTTGACAACCCTGGAAATGTAAAAATGCATCCACTATATTATTGCAAAAACCAGTTGGTCAATGCAAAACGATGGTTTAAAAATCAGTATTAGCTTCCTACTAAATAACACCAGTAACACTAAGTAAACTCTGCCTAATTGCTTTTAAAATAGGATTGGAGGAAGCGAGGGGCATATTAACAACATAATCCTATGTCTACTCAAAAGTAAATCCTCTTCACTTCCATGGGGTTTACTCCCAAGTAAATGGGATTAGGACTGTAGCCTTGCACTTGGAAAAGTGAGTCTAGGATGCTGGGAAGGAGCAGATTCAAGGCACTCTCAGAATTAGAGGCGTAAACTGCATTGTTCAGCAGACCAGGGAAGAACGAAACTTGTATAGCTCTTTATATTTAGAAAATAGCTATCAGCACATTTTAATGGCATCATTAACTGCATGTGCACTTTTAGATTTCTTTCCAAAAATTATTTGATGGACAAAAAGTACAATATGCTGCTCTTTCATATTTCAATGCCTCATATGTACACTTGGAGGGGAAAAAAGAATTGGCACCCGGGCTGCAGTCCTAAAATGTTCAGAAGTCTTAAATTCATTAAGCAGAGAGACACACATTTGATCTGGTTTTGATGTGCACAGCCTCCCAAGAATAAAGGAAATGAAGACCCAAAGGTTCACAAATCAGACAAGCGGGTGCACTGGAAAAAGGAAGGGAGGGCCCAACTTCTGCAGACAAAAAGTGGGGCATGATTCTCCTATGAAGGACCACTCTCCCCATCTTTAGTTGTGATTTGTGCATTGGCAGCGGGTTGGCCCTAGATGACGTCGCTTCCAACTCTACTGGAGCTGAAGTCTCCTAAAACATCAGCTGTATGTGGCATGGATTTGCTGTGGAACAGCCCTGCTTTGCACTAATTTAAAGGAAAAGAAAACAGCACACCTTCAGATTGAAGTTGCAGGTAGGCAGCAGTGTTGGCCTGCCGTAGTCGAAACAAAATAAAAATTTCCTTCCAGTAGCAACTTAGAGACCAACTAAGTTTGTTATTGGTATGAGCTTTCATGGGTGATACAGTCATCAACAGGTTTACCACACCTATCAGCCAATCACCCATCCCCACCACCCTTTTAAGTACAGTGGACGCTCGGGTAGCGAACGTGATCCGTGTGGGATGCACGTTCACAATCCGCAGCGGTGCGTCTGTGCATGTGTGGGTTGCGATTTGGCGCTTCTGTGCATGCGCGACCACTGAAACCTGGAAGTAACCCGAAAAAACAACCTGAAGCATCTGTAACCTGAGGTATGACTGTAATAGCACACCCCACCTTCTCACTATACAGTGGTACCTCGGGTTACATACGCTTCAGGTTACATACGCTTCAGGTTACAGACTCCGCTAACCCAGAGACAGTACCTCAGATTAAGAACTTTGCTTCAGGATGAGAACAGAAATCGTGCTCCGACGGCAGCGGGAGGCCCCATTAGCTAAAGTGGTCTTCAGGTTAAGAACAGTTTCAGGTTAAGTACAGACCTCCTGAACGAATAAAGTTCTTAACCTGAGGTATATAAGGGTCTGGTGACTTCTGTTTCAGTGTATCTGAAGAAGTGTGCATGCACACGAAAGCCCATACCAAGAACAAACTTAGTTGGTCTCTAAAGTGCTACTGGAAGGAATTTTTTTATTTTGTTTCAACTTCAGATTGAAGATACAGTATGCCAGACAAACGTGAAGTGCAACTCGGCAGCTACGCTGTGCAAAATGGCAGGCTGCTTGGTGTTTTGGTGTTCGCTGTTCATGCATTTTTAGAGGGATGAGGTGCATGACGCAATTACCGTATTTTTCGCTCTATAAGGCGCAACAGACCATAAGACACACCTATTTTTTGGAGGAAGAAAACAAGGAAAAAAATATTCTGAATCCCAGAAGCCAGAACAGCAAGAGGGATCGCTGCGCAGTGAAAGCAGCAATCCCTCTTGCTGTTCTGGCTTCTGGGATAGCTGAGCAGCCTGCATTCGCTCCATAAGACGCACACACATTTCCCCTTACTTTTTAGGAGGGAAAAAGTGCGTCTTATAGAGCGAAAAATATGGTACTCCCCAGAGATTCTCACAGTCCCTCTGCCCTCTGGAGATGGAAATGTGTATGACTTCATTCTCTCCACTGCTGAATTTGTCGCTCATTCTGCTGAAGAGAGGCAAACCCTAAAGTATGACAAGTCTAGCTAACATTTTAACAAGGCATCCCAAAAAAGGTTTGTTTGTTTGTTTGTTTTTAAACCAAATCAAGGAGAAAATCTGATGTTGATTTTCTAGGTACTGATATTTTCCGCCCTCTAAAAAATAAGGTGCGGGCCATCCCAGCAAATAGAGATCGGGAAGCACACAGAGGCGACAAGCAATGATTTTTGGTGTGAAGAGAGGGAGAGTCACCATTTCCAGAGGGGATCTCCTTTTGCAGGAAAAACAATCTTGTGGTACCTTCAAAGTCTAGCACATTTCTTATAGCAAGATGGGCTCCACTCCATCAGAAGCACAAAGTCCTATCCTGCGTTGCAGGTACATATATTAAAGGTAAAGGTAAAGGACCCCTGATAGTTAAGTCCAGTCGCGGATGACTCTGGGGTTGCGGTGCTCATCTCACTCTACTGGCCGAGGGAGCCGACACAGTTTTTCTGGGTCATGTGGCCAGCATGACTAAGCCGCTTCTGGTGAACCAGAGCAGCACATGGAAATGCCGTTTACCTGCCCTCCGGAGCGGTACCTATTTATCTACTTGAACTTTGACGTGCTTTTGAACTGCTAGGTGGACAGGAGCAGGGACCGAACAACAGGAGCTCACCCTGTCGCAGGGATTTGAATCGCCGACCTTCCGATCGGCAAGCCCAAGGCTCAGTGGTTTAGACCACAGCGCCACCCACGTAAGATACATATATTACAGAGTGGTAAATAGTGAGGTCAGAAGGAAATGAAATTATAGAATCAGAGGAAAGGAGAGCTGGAAGAGTCGACAAGGGTCATCTAGGCCAACCCTCTGCAGTCCAAGAATCTTTTGCCCAACGTGGGACTTGAACCCGCAACCCTGAGATTAAGAGTACAGTGGTACCTCGGGTTAAGAACTTAATTCGTTCCGGAGGTCCGTTCTTAATCTGAAACTGTTCTTAACCTGAAGCACCACTTTAGCTAATGGGGCCTCCTGCTGCTGCCGTGCTGCTGGAGCACAATTTCTGTTCTCATCCTGAAGCAAAGTTCTTAACCCGAGGTACTATTTCTGGGTTAGCGGAATCTGTAACCTGAAGTGTCTGTAACCCGAGGTACCACTGTCTTGTGCTCTACTGACTGAGCAAAATGCACACGGGGCTATAACTGTGTCATAAACAGGGCTCCCTTGCGAAAGATTTTAGAAAAACCTCCCTAGTTTTGCTGGTGAAAACACGGAGAGCATATGAGGGACTGACCCTCGCTGCTTTCGGACTCCCAAACTTCTTTGCCCAGCGACACCAAACCTTCCCTGCAACGCATGCCGGAGTCCACAACCCAAATGCGGAGTGCTTGGTGCCAGCTGATTTGGGGTTATTTTTGCACCTGCTAACTAAGCCCAGCCAACAGGCAGCCTCGGGGGTGACCCTCACCGCAATGGCACATCCAGCACACTAACCCACACCCCTGCCACGCAGTGCATTTTATTTATTTAATGAAATGTTCAGCCGCTTTTCAGGGGGGCTGCTGGGTTGGAGGCAGCCTGGACTCAGTCTCCCACACACAGACACACACTCCCTGCCACTCTTGCATGCGCCAAAATGGCCTGAAACCAAACAAACAACTGGCGTGGTGTTTATTTTTGCAAGACACATTATTATTATTCCAAACTATTTGTTGCTGCGGCGGTTCATTGTGACGTCTGACTGCAAAAAATAAGGAGGGTGGATAACAGCCAGCATACTCTTTGCTCTCTCTCCCCCCCCACTTGCTCATAAATGTCACCCACCCCATTCCTGCAACAGGATAGGCCCCCCTGCAATTTACAAGCCGGCAATTGTCTCCGGCAACTCAATGGCCGGTCTTGTCTCGATAAAATACGCCCGGCGTTTGACGCACGAAGGCGCCTTCGAGATTCAATCAGTTATGCGCAGGCTAAAGCCAGAGGGGTGGGGAGCAACCCTGGGCCCCGTTGCCTCGGCAACCGATGCCCTGCATTAAAGGAGTATAGGTTTACTTGCCAAATACGAGGAGATTAGCCAAGTAAAGCCCTGGGCTTTTATCATTGTTTTGCAATGAACACCCCCCCTTCAAAAAAAGCGAGAAAAATGAAGCTTAAAATGAATTGGTCTATTTATAAGAGCTTTGCAGCTGTGTTGGTCTGTCAGAATAAAGCAAATTCCAAACACTGACAGGCAGATAAACCAAAAAGTTACAAAATCATCAGCAAGTTTTAGCTGGTGAACCAAAGCAGTGCATGTCTGTTGAATTTCAGCGGCTGTACTCTTTGAGTAGGAGTTGGATACCAGTTTAATTGTTTGTTTTCTCTGAAGCATGGTGTTGTTGCTTATTGTTATTTATTCAGTATGCGACTTACAACCCAGTAAGGTGTAATTTTGAAATCGCAGAAAAAACAATTTCGGAATTAAAATTAATTAAAAAAACGCTTCCTGCATGACTTAAGAGGAGAAGAAGAAGAAGAGTTTGGATTTGATACCCCGCTTTATCACTACCCGAAGGAGTCTCAAAGCGGCTAAACTTCTCCTTTCCCTTCCTCCTCCACAATAAACACTCTGTGAGGTGAGTGGGGCTGAG